>NC_058411.1:50991799-51039186 GCF_002201575.2 Neomonachus schauinslandi
GGTTTTTCATAGATGGCTTTTATGATATTGAGGTATGTACCCTCTATCCCTATACTCTGAAGAGTTTTGATCAAGAAAGGAGGCTGTACTTTGTCAAATGCTTTTTCTGCATCTATTGAGAGGATCATATGATTCTTGTTCTTACTTTTGTTAATGTATCACGTTGATTGATTTGTGGATGTTGAACCAACCTTGCAGCCCAGGGATAAACCCCCCTGGTCATGGTGAATAATCCTTTTAATGTACTGTTGGATCCTATTGGCTAGTATTTAGGTGAGAATTTTTGCATCCATGTTCATCAAGGATATTGGTCTGTAATTCTCCTTTTTGATGGGGTCTTTGTCTGGTTTGGGGATCAAGGTAATGCTGGCCTCATAAAATGAGTTTGGAAGTTTTCCTTCCATTTCTATTTTTTGGAACAGTTTCAGAAGAATAGGTATTAATTCTTCTTGAAATGTTTGGTAGAATTCCCCTGGGAAGCCATCTGGCCCTGGGCTCTTGTTTGTTGGGAGATTTTTGAGGACTGCTTCAATTTCCTTAGTGGTTATAGGTCTGTTCAGGTTTTCTATTTCATCCTGGTTCAGTTTTGGTAGTTTATACATCTCTAGGAATGCATCCATTTCTTCCAGGTTATCTAATTGGTGGCATAGAGTTGCTCATAATATGTTCTTATAATTGTTTGTATTTCTTGGGTGTTGGTTGTGATCTCTCCTCTTTCATTCATGATTTGTTGATTTGGGTCATTTCTCTTCTCTTTTTGATAAGTCTGGCCAGGGGTTTATCAATCTTGTTAATTCTTTCAAAGAACCAGCTCCTAGTTTCGTTGATCTGTTCTACTGTTCTTTTGGTTTCTATTTCATTGATTTCTACTCTGATCTTTATTATTTCTCTTCTCCTGCTGGGTTTAGGCTTTATTTGCTGTTCTTTCTCCAGCTCCTTTAGGTGGAGGGTTAGGTTGTGTACTTGAGACCTTTCTTGCTTCTTGAGAAAGGCTTGTATTGCTATATACTTTCCTCTTCGGACTGCCTTTGCTGCATCCCAAAGATTTTGAATAGTTGTGTTTTCATTTTCATTGGTTTCCATGTATTTTTTTAATTCTTTTTTAATTTCCTGGTTGACCCATTCATTCTTCAGTAGGATGCTCTTTAGCCTCCGTGTATTTGAGTTCTTTCCGACTTTCCTCTTGTGATTGAGTTCTAGTTTCAAAGCATTGTGGTCTGAAAATAGGCAGGGAATGATCCCAATCTTTTGGTACCAGTTGAGACCTGATTTATGACCTAGGATGTGATCTATTCTGGAGAATGTTCCATGGGCACTAGAGAAGAATGTGTATTCCGTTGCTTTGGGGTGGAATGTTCTGAATAGGTCTGTGAAGTCCATTTGGTCCAGTGTGTCATTTAAAGTCTTTATTTCCTTGTTGATCTTTTGCTTAGATGATCTGTCCATTTCAGTGAGGGGGGTGTTAAAGTCCCCCACTATTATTGCATTGTTGTCGATGTGTTTCTTTGCTTTTGTTATTAATTGCCTTATATAATTGGCTGCTCCCATGTTAGGGGCATAGATATTTACAATTGTTAGATATTTTTGTTTGATAGACCTTTAAGTAGGATACAGTGTCCTTTCTCATCTCTTATTACAGTCTTTGGTTTAAAATCTAATTTGTCTGATATAAGGATTGCCACCCCAGCTTTCTTTTGGTGTCCATTAGCATGGTAAATGGCTTTCCACCCCCTCACTTTCAATCTGGGGGTGTCTTTGGGTCGAAAATGAGTCTCTTGCAGACAGCATATTGATGGGTCTTGTTTTTTAATCCAGTCTGATAGCCTGTGTCTTTTGATTGGGGCATTGAGCCCATTTACATTCAGGGTAACTATTGAAAGATAGGAATTTAGTGCCATTGTATTGCCTGTAAGGTGACTGTTACCGTATATTGTCTGTGTTCCTTTCTGGTCTATGTTGCTTTTAGGCTCTCTCTTTGCTTAGAGGACCCATTTCAAGATTTCCTGTAGGGCTGGTTTTGTGTTTGCAAATTCCTTTAGTTTTTGTTTGTCCTGGAAGCTTTTTATCTCTCCTTCAATTTTCAATGACAGCCTAGCTGGATATAGTATTCTTGGCTGCATATTTTTCTCATTTAGTGCTCTGAATATATCCTACCAGTCCTTTCTGGCCTGCCAGGTCTCTGTGGATAGGTCTGTTGCCAATCTAATGTTTCTACCCTTGGAGGTTACATATCTCTTCTCCTGAGCTGCTTTCAGGATTTTCTCTTTGTTTATGAGACTCGTAAGTTTTACTATTAGATGTCGGGGTGTTGACCTATTTTTATTGATTTTGAGAGGGGTTCTCTGTGCTTCCTGGATTTTCATGCCCGTTTCCTTTCCCAAATTAGGGAAGTTCTCTGCTATAATTTGCTCCATTATACCTTCTGCCCCTCTCTCTCTTTCTTCTCCTTTGGGATCCCAATTATTCTAATGTTGTTTCATCTTATGGTATCGCTTATCTCTTGAATTCTGCCCTCGTGATCCAGTAGTTGTTTATCTTTTTCTCAGCTTCTTTATTTTCCATCATTTCATCTTCTATATTACTGATTCTCTCTTCTGCCTCATTTATTCTAGCAGTTAGCGCCCCCATTTTTGATTGCACCTCATTAATAGCCTTTTTGATTTCGACTTGGTTAGATTTTAGTTCTTTTACTTCTCCAGAAAGGGTTTCTCTAATAACTTCCATATTTTTTTCAAGCCCAGCTAGTATCTTTAAAGTGATGATTCTGAACTCTAGATCTGACATCGTACTAATGTCCATATTGAGTAGGTCCTTGGCAGTCGGTACTACCTCTTGTTCTTTTTGTTGAGGTGATTTTTTCCGTCTTGTCATTTTGTGCAGAGGAGAATAGATTAATGAGAGAACAAAATGCTAGCAGCGTAACCACGTCCCCAGAAAATATACTCTAAACAAATCAGAAAAGACCTGAAGCAGTGGGAAAAGGGAAAGAGAGAAAAAAGAAAAAGAAAAAAAAGAAAAAGATAAAGATAAAAACAAAAACAAACAAAACAAAACAAAACAACAACAACAAAAAACCAGAATGTGATCAAATATGATCAGGATGGTATATAGATCAGTGCCACACACTAGATTTTGGGTGTATTTTGGTCTTTTAGAAGAAAGTGCCTCCCAAAATTTTAAAGAAAAACATACATGTACAAAAATGAGGGTTGATATGATGAAGGGATGGAATATGACTGTAAAGATGGAAATTATAAAAAATTTTATAAAAGGAATTAATAAGAAGTTGTTCGAAAAAAGAAAGAAGAGGATTTGAAAAAAGGAAAAGAAAAAAAAAGGGAGAGGATGTGATCAGGCAGGGGAATAGAAAACACCATATACTAGAGATTTAGGGTATATTTTAATCTGTTAGAAGAAACTATCTCAAAATTTTAAAGAGAGAACAACTTATATATATAAACCAAAAATACGGGTAACTACTATGAAGGGATAGAATATGACTCTAAAAATGAAAAATAAAGATGTTTTTTTTTTAAAAAAGGGATTGATAAGATGTTGGTTGAAAAAGGGAAAAAGAAAAATTCAAAAAGAAAAAAAAAAAGACAGTTAAAAAAAAATTAACTTTGAAAGACTAAAGAATCATGGTAAAAAAGCCATGAATTCTATGTGCAGTAGTCCCCTAGCGCTGGAGTTCTGCCGTTCTCATTGATGGGTAAACTTGAGGTCTTAGCTGGCTGTTCTCGCTGATCTTCTGGGGAGGGGCCTGTTGCCGTGGTTTCCAAATGTCTGTGCCGGAGGCAGAATTGCCCCGCCCTTGCCCCCTCCCGGCTAAGTAATCTGCTCAGGTTTGCTCTCCAGGGCTTTTGTTCCCTGCGAGCTTTCCGTACAGCTTTGGAGGCGGAGAGTGAAAATGGCGGCCTCCCAATCTCCGCCGCGGAGGAGCCGAGAACTCGGGGCCCCGCTCCTCAGTGAGCCCCCAGAGAAAAGCCGTCAGTCACTCCCGTCTCCCCGGTCTCCGGCTGCACTCTGTGCTCACCCCGCCTGTGACCACGCGTTTCTATCTCTGGCACCCGACCCCGGGTGGAGTCTCCAAACCCAGCAGATCCCTGCGGCGCACTCCCGCGCGGCTCCTCCCGGGGGAGGAAGGTGAGTCTCCCCGGATCTGCCACTTGTTGGGTCCCTGCTGGAGGAGCAGGGGCCCGACTGTGCCGCGGATCACGGTTTATGGCAACCCCGAGCTGAGAGCCCCCGCCTGGGTCCGCCTCTGCAGCTGGCTTCCCTGCTCCGTTACCTGGGAGCTCTGCCACACTCAGGCACCCTCGGTCTTTCTGTGACCCCGAGGGTCCTGAGACCACACTGTCCCCGAGGGTTCCACCCCCCGCTTAGCCACCAGAGTGACGTCCCTCAGCGGAGCAGACTTTTAAAAGTTCCGATTTTGTGCTCCGTGGTTCTATCACTTGCCAGAAGCGGCCGACGGAGGCCCCTCCCCCGCCGTCTATCCTCCCTAATATCGCCTTGGATTCACTTCTCCGCACGTCCTACCTTCCAGAAAGTGGTCGCTTTTCTGATGAGAGGGTTGTTGCTCTTCTTTTCTTTGATCTCCTGTTGAGTTTGTAGGTGTTCAGAATGGTTTGATTCCTATCCAGCTGAATTCCTGAGAGGAGACGAAATCCAGGTCTCCTACTCCTCCGCCATCTTGCTCCACCTGTCCCCTTTACTTTTGATGTCTCAAATATCTCAGTATGAGGTAATGAACATAAAATGGCTTAACAATCAGATATACCACTGTCTGAATCCTGGACTTGCCATATAAAGAACTCTGTTGGAATTTGAAAGATTTCTATGCCTAGTTTTATACCTGAAAGATATGGATGTAATACCCAGCCTTTAGGTTTTTTGGAAGGATTAAATGAAATAATGGATGCCAAACAAATAACAAGGGCCTAAGCCATTAAGCTGTCAAAAAAAATTGTGTTATTAAAAAAATGCATCAGGCAAAAAGTGCTCTTGGTGTTTTGGAGAGTAGTGTTGCTTAGAAAGTTTCATTGGAAATGTAAAACTTAAGTTAGTTATTGAAAGGATGGGCTTTGGTTAAGATAAGATGAAAAAAGAATATATTCTATGTATACAAGTCATATTCCAGAAATAGTGAACAGAGCAGTTCAGCTAAAGCAGAATTCCAGGAAAAAAAGTTAGGGCTGATTTACAGAGATTTGAATATTTGATTACTGTATCAGGGGTTTAAACTTTGTCTTGAGAGAAGGAAGAGCTATTGAAGTTTCCTTTTTGACAGGAGGTTAACTTTATTGAAAGCAGTGATTAATACAGACTGGCTTAGAGAAGTGTTGAGCATTATGATTTAAAGACTGAAAAAGAATACCCAAAGGGAAACCAATTAAGGGCTTATGAAAATTATAAAGACACGAGCTTATAAAAGTTTGCCTTCAGTATTTTTTGTGCAAAACTAAAGAAAAGGTCGATTTGTTCCAAAATACAAATTAATGGAATTATTATTTGGCAAATTTTTTTTTTGCAAAACAGAAAAGCAAGTTTCACAGGCAATTGGAGCATTTTTTTTTTCCTTGAGTATTTAGGAGGGAAAAATACTGTCAAAGTCAAAAATCATAAAAATCTTGGTGGAAAAGGCACTTTTAGTTAGATGAAAACTTGGTTTTAAAGACTAGACTGGACTGAAATAACTGCATAGAGATTCTCTAGAGACAGTTTGCCACGTGAGCCTGAAATTTGACAGAAATGGCAGGCAAAAAATATGGTGTATATTTTCATTCCTATGGCAGTGACTGAAGGCTGAAATGTCCATGCTTACCCACCAAATGGTGACAGCTAGAGGTATTGTAAATGCCAAAATTGAGACAAGTAGGATAATCTTGATAGTACAGTGTGGCAAAGTCTAGAGTAAGAAAGGATTTTGGAATGGAAGGGAGAAGTATGAGCATGGTAACTTTCACTGAGTGTCCAGAGTATTCCAAACACAAGGCCTAATACACAGTATCTCATAAAACATTCAACAGTCTTGTGAGGAAATATTTTACATCTACATATCCTGTGAGATTTTTCTCTTGTTCAAGAATTTAGCCTAATCCCCAAACTGAAGGCAAAATGCATTACCTTCTCCTCACTGTAGTATAAAAAATCACCATCAACTGGAATAAGCCACATCTCAGCAGCATTATTAAAAATCACCATTTAGAAATCTAGCCTATTCTACATAGTCCAACCCAAATCAATACAAGAGAAGAACTGATAATTAAAAATATTATTGGCCTTTTGGGAAGTTCGGTGGTTATAAGCTGTTACTTTGCATCCAAAAGCCAAGAGAAATTGGCTCTAAGACAATCACTCATAAAGACAATGGATGACTAAAAGAAGTGGAGAGTAGTAGCATTTTGTTCCCTATTAGGATATGTTTTGACAGGCTCAACTTGATGATATGTTCCTGTGGAACAGATGGAAGAAAATGGATCATCCACGATATTTTTCCTGGGGGACTGCTGTGTAAGGAGAAAACTAGGATTTCCTCTATTTCAGGTTCTGGTTCCCAAAAGGTGCAGAAAATAAAAACTGGAAGTCAATGCAATCTAGACTGTTGGCCAAGGAGGTGAGATAAATTTGAGGCTCCATCTCTGGTGCGGCATCCATAGCAGTGGGACAAAAAGACACACAGTAGAGAGAGATGTGAATGTCACCAAAGAGGGCCAGCACGAAGTTCGGGAGGGATGGACAGTACATACTTGGAGAAGATGCAGGAAAATGACCCTTCAAGAGACTTAGTGAAGCCTTTTGGAAGTGTCACCTGTCCCATCGTAAGGTGATAGCCACAAAGATAATCAGAATGTGATTATACCCAACATGAAGAGAGCTACAAGTCTGCCCCATTTGAATATTTTATACATACCACTCTTTCTACCCCCACCCCCTATCCTGAAAACACATTTTGAATGGAGAGAGATGTAAAAAGAGTAAATCCTGCCTGCCTTTTATGCTTTAAGCCCTACAGCCAAGAGAGACCTAGTCAGGATAGGCAGAGAGATGGGTGCCTGGGGGCTCAGCCAGTTAAGCGTCTGCCGTCAGCTCAGGTTGTGATCCCAGGGTCCCGGGACTGAGTTCTGCATCAGGCTTCCTGCTCCGCAGAGAGTCTGCTTCTCTCTCTGCCCTTCACCCCACTCATGTTCTCTCTCTCTCAAATAAATAAATAAAATCTTTTAAAAAAAAAGTATAGGCAGAGAGGAAAATAGTTGGGAATTCAAGTTTTTAAATTAATAAGACTAGTTTCTATAACAGTGAGATTGTTCTAATAACAGAAAGGAACTGCAAAGTTATGGAATCTAGTCAAAATATCAAATGGGACTCACAACAGATGAAGGTAGAGTCCAACGTGGTATATTTGGAAGGTAGTTATTATAAGCATATCTTTGATCTTTACCTGTATTTATTGATAAGGGTATTCCTTGTATTTAATTAAATCCGCAAGTTGCTATAAATATTACCCATATCCATTTTCTCTACTGCTGGAGCATTTTTCTCCATATAACAATCATATGATATTTTAAATTTTGAAGTCACTATTAATACTGTCATTCCACCAAGTTAATGCTCTAGAATGCTAAATATTTATTTTTTATGTTACTTGGAATTCCATGTTTAAAAAAAGCTTTAATAGTTTTGAAGTATGTTTGTCTGGATATTTTAAGGTGTCTTAGATATAGAGATAGTGATTAATTATTTAAATGCCAAAGGACTAACATTCTGGCCTAACAAAGGCCCCCTTTTAACACTAATACCAAACATCTCTCTCTACTGACCAAGATGGCCTTAGCGTTTCCTTCACCTTGACTACACCTTAGATAGGCCTCTTCTTGCCTCTGGGCTCCTGACTTTCACTAAGTTCTTACAGAATACAGATGGCCTAACACAGAGGTCTCTCCCCTCCTTCCTTAGAATTATAAATTCTTTTTCTGCCTCTTTGAGATGTAAATCTTCTTGAAAGGCCTCTTGCCTGTTTCATAACCTGGGAATGTCTTTCTCAAGGACCTAGGAGCCATCCCTTTGAAATGTAGTTCTCAAGGAAGATATACCCCTATCTTTCAGTCTCTGGGAGAGAGTAGGAACGTAACTTCAGGGGGTGCATCACTCCAAGTTGTAAAAATGCTTCCTGCTATGAAAGCATAAGAAAGTTTACTTTTCTTTTAGGGTAAGGTCAATTAACAAACCTAGGTGGCCCTATCTGCCACCCTCCCTGCCACCCCCAGCTCTTAAAATCTCTCCAGCCCTTTGTTTCAGTAGAGTTGAGTTCAGACTGCATCCTGGTTTTTCTCCCCTATTATAATAGCCTTGATAAAGTCTTCCTTACCTGTTTGACTTTGCCAGTGCAATTTCTGCTTTGACACTACTATCCCTTTCTCTCTCCTGTTCTCTAAATTATGAGGTAAAAAAAAAAAAAAAAAAAGTACCTAACTGTATATAAAGAGTATGCTCAGTCCCTCCCGGACTGATTCCAATGAGATCTTTAAAACAAATGCAAACAGTAGGAGATGCCTATTCTATTGTATATATGGTGCTAATATTAGTAATATAAGTTTAGAAGAAAGGTATTTTCAAAGGGAGGGGAATCACTAGCCATTGTAATCTACCAAATGCTTAATACTGGATGTTTTATTCCAATAGTACCATAGGTATTTTCTTTCCCACAACACATGCAGAGGGGCTGATTTGACAATTTATGTAGAAGCCTAAATATAACACTCTTTAAATCTAGACTCTTTCCCCTTTGAGCATGCTCTAGGAATTAATTTACTAGAAAGCATTACTAGAAAGCCATTTTTCTTTTCCCTTCCCTGCCTTCCCTTCCCTTTGCTCCTTCCTTCTTTCTTGCCATGTAGATTTTAGGTACTCAGTCTTTTGCTGGCGCTGAAAATCTCTTGCTTTTCATACCTCCCTGAAAAACACCTAAGATAGCTCCTCTACTCCATCTAATTTTCCAAATATTACTCACTGCTCAAATGGTAGACAGCACCTCTGAGAGGAGTCTCTTGTCCATTGACTAGGAACTGAGAAAAACAAGTAAGTATGGAGCCAATTTCAGAATTTCATATAAGAATCCTGAGTTTGAAGACAGAAATGTGGAAATTATAACAGCAGTATTTAGTAACTCTTAATAAGTGCTAGGCAGTGTTCTAAGTGTTTTGTGTGAATTAGCTGCCTTAATTCCTATGGTTATCCTTTGGAATAATTACCATTATTAGGGCCATTTTATAGATGGAGATGCTGAGGCACAAAGAGGTCACAAAGTTAGCAATGACTGCTTTCAAAAACCAGCCATTTGACTTCGTTGCTCTCCAAGTGTCATATCCTTAGTTTTTTGTTTTTTTTTTTTTCTGGCATGTTTCATACAGAATACTTTCCTGCTCTACATTTGAAGTAAGTCATTTATGAAGATACAAAGACCCAGGTTATCCTTTAGAAAGTATTCTTCCTGTTACTTGGTACATATACAACTACGTGTTTTCATTCCTCTGTGGGAACAAAACTCCCTTTAAGTATCTTCACCTCTTCTCTTCCAGTTCATCACACATAATGCCACTACCAATAGGCAGATAAAAGAGTTCACAATGTGGATCTTCTTTATGTCTAGAAGCCTATGTCTTGTTCAATTCCTCTCTGTTCTATCAGAGAAAAGAGTCTAAAAATCACACAGAGTTAAGCATGTTGTTCCTTCATTCAGAAGCTTACATAGACCCTTAATTTCATCAGAGCTCTAAAGACATAAATTTATAACTCTCTACCCAACTGAAATATCGACTAAATTCCTATAATATTGAGTTTGTTTGCATTCTTCTGGAAGAGGCCTTAAACTTGTGAGATAACCTTAAGCATTATATGCTGAGACAGATTATTTTCTTTCTTAAAGTAAGCCATGCAGTCATTCATCCCTACCAAAAGGAAAAAGAAAAACAGTAGTCTGTGTGTAATGAAAATAATTGCAAACATTGCCCAAACAAATGCCAACAGTAAAAAAGATACAGCTGTCCAATGCCATTCTCTCATTTCTTCTTAAAAAGGAAACATTTTTAAGTTGCACCCTCCAAAAAATTTTGTGACAATTGGATATATATGCTTTATATGAGAAGGAAAAACTAACAAAGTGAATAAGGAGCCTGTGAGAAAGGAGCAGAAGAGAAATTTCACACACAAATGGGCTCAGAGGTCACCTTCAGATAAAGCGGACAAATTAATTCTATTTTACAAAGCAGAGAAACGCGTATTCAGTGTTTCTTTATGTTACATTTTCTCAAATAATCTGAAATTTCAAAGTAATTAATTACATTAATTAATTTATGGCACTTGTTTACCCTCTTTTTCCCATAAACACTGGTACTTAGTTATGTCTTATTCAATATTTTAATAAGTTGGCTTGCTTGTGCATACTGCTCTTTTCCTTATACATATTAATTTATAGTATTAAAAATAATTGTCAAGGGGCAACTGGGTGGCTCAGTCGTTAAGCATCTGCCTTCGGCTCAGGTCAGGATCCCAGGGTCCTGGGATCGAGCCCCATATCGGGCTCCCTGCTCGGCAGGAAGCCTGCTTCTCCCTCTTCCACTCCCCCTGCTATGTTCCCTCTCTCACTGTGTCTCTCTGTCAAATAAATAAATAAAATCTTTAAAAAAAAATAATTGTCAAACCAGAGGCACTACCTCTCAAGTTACCTCTAGAAGCTGACAAAAACATGTTTTCACTAGCTATTTAACAAGGCCAACACCTGGCACATAGATTTTGCACTTGAGATAACACCATAAGCTATTTTTATTGACAAGATTTTTCAGAAAATTACATAGAAAATAATCCTGAAAAGAAATCATAAGTGTACATGACTAGATTACAAAAATTTCCTTTTAGACATGTCTATAATATAGTATCTGACTTATTAATGTGGGCTAATAGTGAAAGATAGATGTCATTTTAGATAAATCCTAGTGATAAGAATACATTGAGAAATACATTTTATTTGTTGAGTAAGCACTACAATGAGATCCTGACTCAAACATCTGGTATATACCATATTAAAAATAGTTGAAGCTCAAAACTGGGTTCCAATTTATACTTTCTACTAGTTTAAGATCTTGGGTAATTTAGCTAATTTCTCTATAGTGAGATCTTAAAAATTGAAATAATGATAACTTCTCCCTCATAACATTGTTGTGAGAGCTATCAAAAAAAAAAAAAAGCATACAGGACTTAGTACAATGTCTGACACACACACAAAAAAATAAACATTAGCTATAATTATTATTGCTATCTTTTCTACATTATTACTATCCTCCTACACACATCTAAACCTGGGACTTAATGATCCATAGCCTTGGAGTCTTCTTTGTCCCTATTCTCATAAATTCTTCTCTCTAGGAATCTGACTCTATTCCTTTCCTTCTACTTCTCCAAGTGTCCCAACCAAACATAAACACACACATACACATTCCATGCATATCATGACACACAACTGTACCTTAAAAATATAAGTCTACTTTCACAGCCATTCAACAACTCATGTTGGAAGCATCTTGGGAGATCACAGAATTTATATGTGTGGATAGGATAGGATAGAATTTATATGTGTTGATAGGGTATTCAAGATATATTTGATATGAGCCCCTTAAATTCTTAACACTAAGAAGCAGAGAACGTCTTCCAAGATCATAATTTTCATTTTAGTATCTTATCTATTAAACATTATTAGTTTGAAGGCTAAAATAAAAGCAATGGTAGCACTTACGGTTCCAGTACGGCAGAATATGACCCCATGAAAACCCTGCTGCAGATAATAAACTATAACTCAGAATAAAGTTTTTAAAAGTTAAATAAAAATTAAAAAACAACAACAACCATCTGAGGCTTTGGAGAATGAACAAACAAAGCAGATTTTGGAGAGTTGTCCAAACTGGGAAGAAAAATCAGCAAAGGTTCTGTTTCCAATTTTCTTAAACTGGCATGAGGGCTGGCCACATAACACTCAGGATTAAAAAAATAACTATTAGAACTAAGAAGTGACTATAGCTGTGAAGGTGAATTTTATATATCATCTTCACTGTATCATGGAGTACCCAGATATTTGGCTAAACATTGTTTCTGGGTGTATCTGTAAGGATGTTTCCAGATGAGATTTACATTTGAATCTGAAGACTGAATAAAGCAAATTGCCCTCCCCAATGCTGATGGGCATCTTCTGATCTACTGAGGGTCTGAATAAAAGAAAAAGATGTAAGAAGGGAGAATTCATTCTCTCTGCCTGTCGAGCTGGGACATCAGTCTTCTATTTTCAGACTAGGACTTATACCATCAGTGTTTTTGCTTCTCTCAGACCTTTATACTTGGACTAGAACTACACCATGAGCTTTCCTGGTCTCCAACTTACAGATGACAGATTGTGGGATTCTCAGCCTCCATTTTGTGTGAGCCAAACCTTATAATAAATCATATATATATATATATATATATATATAAAATCTCCCCTCCTGGATCTGTTTCTCTGGAGAACCCTAATACAGTAGCATTGTATTTTACCTTACGGTAAAACAAAACAAAACAAAGCAAATACACTTGTATTTTATATACTAACAGCAAACAACTGGTGAGGAAAATATAAAAACTCCACTCCATGTGTAATAGTGTAAAAAATCCCTAAAATTTAGAAAAACATTTGTAAGACATTTATACTAAAATCTAGAAAACATTCCTGAGAGAAATTAAAGACCTAAATAAATTGAGCTACCATGTGTACTGAGCAGAAAACTCAGTATTATTTAAATATTAATTCTCTCCAAACAGATCTATAGATGGACAGCAATTACCCCCCGAATTCCAACAAGCGTTCTGGAAGAAACTGATAAACTTATTATCAAATTTATATTGAGATAAAAAAAGACCCAGAAAGACAAAACAATTTTATAAAAGAGAATGAAGTTTGATACTTATATGAATTAATTTAAAATCATTATATAAAGTTACAATAATTGAAGCTATGTGGTATTAGCATAACAAAGGACATAGCTCAACTGAACAATTTAGAATACAGCAAGAGATATAAAAATACATAGTCAAAAGATTCTCAATCAGATTTCAAGGCAAGCTTTTTTCAAGATAATATTTTTTTTTAAGATTTTATTTATTTGACAGAGAGAGACACAGTGAGAGAGGGAACACAAGCAGGGAGAGTGGGAGAGGGAGAAGCAGGCTTCCCGCTGAGCAGGGAGCCTGATGAGGGGCTCAATCTCAGGACCCCGGGATCATGACCTGAGCTGAAGGCAGATGCCCAACGACTGAGCCACCCAGGCGCCCCTCAAGATAATATTTTAAAGATTGTGTTGGAACAACTGGGTATCTGGATGAAAAAAAATCAACCTTAACTTCACAACATGCACAAAGTTTACTCAAAAAAGAGAATATACCTAAACATAAAGGTTAAAACTACAAAACTTTGACAGGAAAACTTAAGAGAAAATCTGCACAGCCTTGGACTAAGAAAAGATTTATGTGATAGGAACCATAAAATAAAATATTGAAAAATTGGCCTTTATTAAAATGTGAAGTATTTCTCTTGAAAAGACATCATTAAGAAAATGAAAGAAAGCCACAGAATGGCAGAAAATATTCATAATACTGTATCTTACAAAGGACTTTCATCCATAATTTATAGAACTCTTACAATGGGCAAAGGATTTCAGTAGCTAACCCTGTTCAAAAAAGTGAGATATATGAATACCAATTAAGCAAATGAAAAGATGTTCAGCATGACTAGTCACCAGGGAAATGCAAATTTAAACCATAACATGATACCATTATATAGACATTAGAATAGCTAAAATTAAGAAGCACACAAATGCCACATGTTGGCTAGGATGTATAATAATTGGCACTCTCATATATTTCTGTAAAATGGTACAACATTTTGGAAAATTTGGCAATTTTTAAAAATGTTAACTATGCACCTGCCATAGGACCCAGTCATTCTACTCCTGGTTATTTGTGGAAAAAAAAAAAGATAGATAGAAAGATAGATAGATAAAATCACATGTCTACACAAAAATGTGTAGAAGCTTTATTCATATTATACAAAACCTAGCAAGAATCCAAATGTCAATAAATAAGTAAGTAGGTAAAGTACTGAATATTTATGCAAAAGAAAAAATGACTGATATACTCATCAACAGAGATAAATCTCAAAATTATGCCAAGTGACAGAAACCAAACACAAAAGAATACATACTCATATATAGGAAATGTCTAAAAATGCAAACAAGTTTATAGGGGAAAAAAGCAAATCAGTAGTTCCTTAGGGTCAGGGGCAGAGGCACAAATTAACTGCAAAGGAGTGTGTGGTAGCCTCCAAGATGGCCTACAAAAAGTCCTGTTTCAGGTATTCACTCTTGTGGAATCTCCTCCCCCAATTACCAAGGTTGGTCTGTATGACCAATATGGCATGGCAGAAGTGATGGTATGTCATTTTCCAGATTAGAATATAAAAGACTATGGCTTCTATCTTGGACTCCCTGTTGGTCTCTCTTTGATCAGTCACTCTAGGGGTAATCAGCGCTATCCCATAAGAAAATTCAGGCAACCTATGGAGAGGCCCATATAGGAGTGATCTGAGCACATTTCCCAATAGCCATGTGGATAGCCACCTTGGGCATGGATCACCCAGCACCAGTCAACTTTCAGATGACTGCAGCTAGGGCAACACTTTGATAGCAACATCATAAGAGACTCTAAAACATTAACATCCAACACAGGTGCTCCTAAGTTCCTTACTCACAGGAAGTATAAGAAAATAAATATTTGTTGTTTAAAGCCAGTAAGTTTTGGCATAATTCATTACACAGCAATAAAGAACTAATACAGATTTTGGTAAAAGAATCGGGGTGTTACCATAGTAAGTACTTAAAATGAGGTCATTGCTTTGAAACATGGCAGTGGACTTTGAGGATAATATTAGCAAACATTTGAAGAGCCTTGAACACATTATTCATAAAATTTGGACTTTGAAGAGGCTATCAGTGAGGACATAAAGGAAAGTGAGGAAAATCTTATTAGAAACTAAAGGAAAAGAGATTATTATATAGTGGCAGAGAATTTAGCAAGACTGTTACCTACAGTAACGTAGAAGACAGAAAAACATTTGATTTTTAATCAACCAAGTGACCTAGCTTAATGTGGTTATAAATCTGTTAAAATCTATGGGCTATCTTGACCGTTTATGGATCTCTTACCTATATAAACATTCGAACCCCTGAAATATTTTGGAGATTCCTTGGGCTACTCAGTATCCAGATAAAACTTCACTGACAACACATTTTATTTTTTCTAAAGTGGTGTTAGAGATGTTGTAGAAGACCCACTGGAAGCCTTCAAAATGCCAGTGTTTATATATTAAACTATGTCCTACAGGAAATATATCCAACTCTGATTTATCAGAACAAACAACTCAGTATTTGTATAGACATAATTTATTGAAAAGGAAAAAGAATAATTGGGCAAATTAAAGGAATTAAATTTATTACTATTTTTACCATAGTATATAAAGAAGAATATAAAAGCCCTAAATAATAAAACTGAGTTGAAACTTTGTGTAAAAGAAAGAGAAAGAAGAAAATAAATTAGTTCTCATCCTGAACTCATTTATTTCAAATAAATGAAAAAGATCAATCACAAATAACATTTCATTTTTAGTTTTTTTACATTTATGCAGTTGTATATGTTAATTGAAAACAAACTTGTAAACTCTAATATTGTCATGTTTATTTTGATTCCCAGTGACAAGAATATTAGGTTATTAGCCCTCCTTAGAGAAAGAGATGTTATATAATCATTTTCTTGAACTAATATGTCACAGTGATTTGAGGAAAAATAAATCTTTTTCATGGCATTTTAATTACCACTTGTAATCATTTTATTTCTAACTATACAGGAATGAAAGGTAACTGAGATTGAACTTGCAAATAACTATATAATTATATCACACAGGGAATAATTTGGGGAAAGGCAAGGGCCGAGTCTTTATAAATTAAAAAATACTTGGGTTTTCTATCATCTAAACTTATGTTGGAATTAAGAGTTAAGACCATTCATGGATATTGTGGAAGAAAAATAATCTATCATTGTACTTGCTGTGTGCTTTACATTTATCAAAGGAATCATATTCATAATTAAAGAGGCTGATATTCAGTATATTAAGACTTAATATCAAAGTAGATTTAGAGATGACTGCGGACAGATAACTTTGTTCACCACTCTTCTCCCAATATTTTTAAATCAAGAATGGTTGTATGTGACCAGTCGTCTGCATAAAGGACTTCCTTTTGCCCCCCTTTTCTTTATTCTTCACTAATGGTCTTGGAATTTTTCTATGAGGCAAACTTTATTCTCAAGGATTGCTCAACCTTGACATCACTGGCATTTGGGGCCAAATAATTTTTTTGTTGTTGTTTGGAGGGGCTGTCTTGTGCATCATAGAATGTTTAGCAGCATCCCTGTCTTTTTCCCACTAGATGCCAGTAGCACCACCCCTTCCCAACCTCATCCTAGTTATCATAATCCAAAATATCTCCAGACTTTGTCTAATGCCCCCTGGGGTGCAAAATCATCTTCTTCCTGCACTTGAGGACCACTGCTCTAGAGTAGAAAAGGGAGATATTAGAAAGAATGAGATGTGTCTCTTTCCCCAATGATACAAGAAATATAGGTCACTGAGGGTTTCATAGATGGGCACTAAACAGCTGGTTAGGACCTAAATTGAGTATCAATATCAAGGAAATTCCTTGTGCAGGAAAATATCAGTATTTTCCTTTGGTCTCATTTTTGGTTAAGAGAACTGGTACAAGATGGGAATATCCTGCTGAGATGGATAGTTGTGATAATTCAATTTATAAACTTTAGCAAACCCTGAATTTGGATTGGGCCATGATGGCCTGAATCACATGGCAATGAGCTAATGATTTAGAGACAATAAAATGCTTCAGTGATTTTCTGTGCTAATAGGTTTACTCCTGTATATCCTTGTAAGTTACCCAGCTATTTCCCAAAGTGATCCACGACATACATCATGTATTTCCAATTATTTATACTAGACTATAAGCTATTTGATGGCAGGAAGTCTGTTTTGTCTGTGCTCAGCATGTACTACTCTAATCTTGTTCTTAGGAGTGCTAGTACCTTTCTTCCTTGCTGCTCCTACATCAGTGTCAGATAACACTAATCAGTAATGGCAATCTTTCCCCACTGATCCCTTCTCAACCTCAGAAACCTCTTCAGAGCACTATAAAAAAAATCTCCATGGGGGTGCCTGGGTGGTTCAGTGGGTTAAACGTCTGACTCTCGATTTCAGCCTAGGTCAGGATCTCAGGGTCCTGGGATCGAGCCCTGCATCAGGCTCCATGCTCAGCGCTGAGTCTGCTCGGAATTCTCCCTCTCCCTCTGCCCCTCCCCCTGCTCGTTCTCTCTCTCTCTCTCATTCACTAAAATAAATAAATAAAATCTTAAAAAAAATAATCTCTGTGAATTTATTGTTGTTCACCTATAAAATGAAAACTCTATGATTTCTGGTCCAAAAGATAATGCTGGACAACAACGAATATTTGCACTGTTCTTCACAAATAGTAATTTTTAAAAACTCATTTCCTTCTCAAAACAGTCCGAGTTAATAAAGAGAATTTTTTGATTTATAAAAAAAAATCTTATGTTAGTATGAGTCAAGCTAACGGAGGTTGTTCAGGTTCTTGTGACTAGCAGGTTGCAAAGACAGTCCAATGCATCTTGAGTGAAAAGAACTACCCTACTCCTACCCTTAAAAAAGATTCAACTTAAAGCAGAATAAAACTATGACGGACCCTGCGTATTTCCTTCGTGGTATTAACAGTCTTAGTTATTTTACTTATTTGCTCTCCGACTGAATGTTTGTCTCCAAACAGCCCTGAGGACAGAAGACTTATCTAAATGAATGATATTTACAGATTTTGACACACAGCAAAGGTGTTTGAGTAGATTTCAGTGAATTAAAAGTACAGACTTACTGTTTTAACCACATAAGCTCTTTGTAAAAAGCAAGAATCTCAACTTGAAACGAAGCGGTCCTTATCTCAAGATTCAGAACTGTCTTGTGCTTTAAGAACTGCTGACATCAGTGCTCTCAGGTGGGCAGGACTGCCTGGGGTCTAACTGGGTGAGGGTCAAAGGAAGGACAACAAACAACAAACTTGGCTTAGAACAATTTCTCAGGGACGGCGAGAGGACAGGATTCTGACCATAATATCTATGTCCCTCAAGTTTTTATGTCATCTGGCAAAGCCCTCAGGTATATAGGTCTGAATCCTTCAGAGATACTATCAGCAAAAACTAAAAAGGCTAACAAATTTAAAAATGAGCACCATTATGACATGAAAACCAAATCCAATAAAGAAAAAACTCTGAGATGTTAGAGCCCCAGCAGCTCTGCCTGGGAACTTAAATGACAGAGCAACACCCCAGTAGAAGGAGAGAGTGTTCCCTCCTTCTCCGTGGAGAAGGCTGCATGCTTTGGGCCACACGGGGCTCCAGAGGACATGGGAATGACACAGGAGACACATGAAACTGTGACTTGGCAGAGACCAGTCTGTGCCTTTAGTGCTGGCAGTGAGTGACTTGGCGGCAGCAGTGACAGAGACAGCATCTTGAGGCAGGAAGAGTTGAAGGGCTGTTTGGAGGACAATACAACCCAGGGAGCCACAGCAAGAGAGAGAGAGAAAGAACACGTGTCCCAGGCAGCCGAAAGAGTGTTTTCATATGTATGTGCAACACGTCTGACAGACTTCACTTCCTTTTCTCAACTTAATGTGGCTTTGATGGGAATAACTGAGTTGATTTAATTCTTTTCTTCTTCTTTTTTTTTTATAACATAGCACCCTAAGAAAACAAATGCAGCAAATTGACTACTTGGATTGAATTGACTAAAGAAGCCTAATGCAAATCACATTAAAAGTGAATAAAGCTAATGGTTTCATTTAACTGATCAATCCCCCAGTCAAAATGGTCACTGGTGATAAATCCTTACTTCAGCTCTAGGCTGAAGAAAAATAATAGATCTTGATTGATTTCCATTTACTAATTCACATTAGAATTGAGAACCTATATGCCCTTTCTTAAGTGTGGGAAACAGAGTGATGACAATGGTTCCTGTTCTCATAACATTCACATCCTGCTAGTGAACCAAGTAAACAAATAAAAGATCAGATAATTGCAGGTAAGGATAAGTACAAAGGAAAAATGAAATTGGATGACATGTTACAGACTGGGAGGTGAGGTGTCTGGTTTACACTAAGTTGGGGGGAGGGCTGATATTTGAATCGGACTTACATAATGAAACCAGGAGCCAACCAAACAAAAATTGGGGTGAGTAGTGTAGTATTCTGGGAAGGACTGCCAAGTGCAAAGGGTGAAAGATAGGAAATGTTTAGAATGTTCAAGGAAGAAAAGTAAGGTCAGCATGGCTGGAGCTCAGTGAGACAGACATCAGGCTCTAAAGAGAGTCAGGGCTGGGTCATATAAGATTTTAGAGGTTTTGATAAGAAGCATAGATTTCATTCTTCCCAGAATAATTTCATTCTGGGAAGCCATCAAAGGATTGAAGTAGCAGAGTAATGTGATTTTATTAGCTACTCTGTATGGAGACTGGATTTAGAATGTACAGTATTTCCATTAAAAAAAACAAAAAAACAAAAAACTATCCCTCCAAAGTTCAACACTAAAGGACTGTATAATTCACACTAATTTTTTCTTTTTGTGAAGATAAACACATTTATTCATTAATGTCAAGAGTTTAATGACAATATTATTGACTTAGTAATATTTAGAAAAAGAAACTTACTATTATAATTCTAATTTGATTTCAATATCAATCTCATTTTTAATATGACACTATAAAATTCAATCATAAGAGGATGTTTATAACAATTATAAAAGTAATTATTGTGCCATTCATTTTAAAGTCATTAAGACAACTGCCTTTTTGAATTGAAGATGTGTAAAATCAGCCATTTATCATTTTATTACCAATTATCGACAAGAGAAAACCAAAACTGCCTTTAATAAAGCTATGTATATGGTAAACCCAAATTCAGGGTATTAATGCTTCAATAATGGGTCTTTATAAATTATAAGGTTCCCTATATTTTAGACACTTGACTAATGTGATCTACCAATAGTTGATTACTCATACTTACTTTTGCAATGTGAAATAACTAGACCAATAGATCTTGGGTTAGAAAATTCTAGTTTTGGTATTTTTTTTTCCAACAAATGTAGATGCTTGAATAATCATTTGTAATACAAAATATTTCAGTTTCATTTCCTATCCCAACAGAACCAAACATAGTTCTTTGCTCATAGTTGTAATTCAATAAATGTTTGTAGCTATTATGTAAGTAAAATTATTAGATTTTAATTTTCTTTTCTGTAGACAGACCAAAGACACATAAATATTACTTCTTTAGGTGACAGCACAATTTCAGGAGAGTCATTTCCATAAGAATAAAATTCTAGAATCCTAAAATAGAATTTATTAAAAGGCAAGTATTGCTTCTTCTTATCTTTTGAATATGGAAAAACAACTTTATAATTGTTGCAAGTGTTTCCTAGAATTGCCCTCATATTTGAATAATAGTCCACTGTAATACCTTGGGGCAAAAAAAAGTATGATCAAAGTAAAATGGGAGTCATACATTTTAATGTAACCATTTTATAATATATTTTGAAGCAAAATCAAATGGGGGCACCTGGGGGGCTCAGCTGTTAAGCATCTGCCTTCAGCTCAGGTCATAATCCCAGGGTCCTGGGATGGAGCCCCACATCGGGCTCCCTGCTCGGCAGGAAGCCTGCTTTTCCCTCTCCCACTCCCCCTGCTGTGTTCCCTCTCTCACTTATGTCTCTCTGTCTGTCAAATAAATAAATAAAATCTTTTTTAAAAAAAAAAGTAAAATTAAATGATCTGGAAGCCATTTTAATCAACTTCCTGCCTTCAAGCATGAGGAACTCTTTTTAAAATAACTTGAGTATTTGTCTTATCAAAGTATTTTTTAATGACAAAGTCACAAGGAGAGAAATACAAGCTAAGAAAAAAAGATGTATTTTGATGTCTAGTATTTCAAACAATTCAAAGAATCAGACATTATTATCCCCATTTTATAGACAAGAAAAATAAGACTCAAATGGCTAAAAAAACAAATTGAAAAGCCCAAGCTGATTTAGTCTTAAAACTTATGGTATTTCCGGAAGCACAATTCTGCCCTTGTGCCAATTATATACTTGTCTATAGAAATAAATCCTCAGCTATATTTAAAATGTTTTTATTATGCATGCTGTACACTAAAGTGTACATCATATAGGCTAGATACATGAGAAATGTACTATTTAATTAGCTGATACAGTTTTTCAGTAGACCTCTACCTATAGAATTAGACTGTATAAAACTGATATTAAGTCATTATTTATGTTAATTTAGAAATGGTAGAAAAATAATTTTAGTGTAGCTTGCAAATGTAGTTGTATAGGACATTGAAAAATGAATCCATTTATTAACACATGCATCATGTTAATGCTACAATCCATTTCAATAAACTTTTCAGTAAGTCATCCAGAAAGAGATGGAAAGCTATTATATCCAAACTAGGGGAAACACTGAAGATCCAGACTCTCATTCAATTCATTCAGGTTCTTTCAAATCACCTTCAACCTGTTCTTTCCCTCTAATTCCCTTCATGAACCCTCTACTCCAGTGAAATTACATGCTTTGAATTATTTTTATATCTGCCCCTATGTATCTGCCTCGCTGATCAGACTCCACTCTTCTGTTCTTTGCCTACCCTTTGGATACATACCAAGCATCACTGCCCTAACCATGATGTAGTTCATCATAAGCTATTTCTCCTCTGTAATTCAATAGCATTCAAAATCATGTTAGTACTTACAAATGTCTGAATACCTAGTATATTTTATTATTATAAAATGAAAGCATGCATTATTATAACATTAAATACACAGAATTTTATTTTTCTGCATATTCTTTATATATTAAAACCACAACCACTAAACATTTCCTTAAATATAAATAAATACAAATTTCTTAGTCCCTCTCTGTAGTCTTTATAGTTCTATAGATAATCTTAATTTCACTGAATATAAGAATTCTTGTTTTTCTCATGGATATATATTCCCAATAAATAAATAGTGCCAGGCACATATGTGAGGCTCAAGTAATACTTGTGGGATCTCTACTTAGCAGCAATGTTATGACAGAGGCAGAAAATGAAATCTTAGTCAATTCTAAACAAATCCAGGTATTTGAGGTTTAAACCTTGCTAATTCAGGATTTGCAGCATTTTTCTCATTCTTTTTTATTTAAATTGTAGGGCCCTATGCAATATAGGGAAAGTGGTATGGGAGGAGGCCCTTTGTTTATTTGTAATTCACCGCTCTATGCATCATTGTACTCTGATGATTATTCTTTTTTTTTTTTTTTTTTTTTTTTAAAAGATTTTTTTTTTTTATTTGAGTGAGAGAGAATGAGAGACAGAGAGCATGAGAGGGAGGAGGGTCAGAGGGAGAAACAGACTCCCTGCTGAGCAGGGAGCCTGATGTGGGACTCGATCCCGGGACTCCAGGATCATGACCTGAGCCGAAGGCAGTCGCTTAACCAACTGAGCCACCCAGGCGCCCTCTGATGATTATTCTTAACTGGATCTGCCAAGATGTTTGGTCTGTCTCCAAAATCCTGTGAGATGGTCTGCAGAATTGGTATGTGCACTCTGCACCCACATATTGGTACTTGCCTCTTTGAATTTCCCACCCTTGTCTTAGTCATCCAATTGCCTACCTTGGAGTAATGAAAACCTTTGTGACCTTTACTGTGAAGTTTATGAAGATTCAGCCACAAGAGCCCCCCTCTAATGCGTGCTAATAGCTAAGAACTGCATATGCTCTCTCTACTGAAACTTGGCACCTCCAATCTCTGCTGATACTGCTGTCTCTCTCTTCAGACTGTGGATCATTTCCCTCCCTCTACTGTCTCCTTTAGTTTCAGAGTTAGTTCGTAAAGAAGGGCCAAAATGAAGTGTCTTTGTTGGCATTGTGAGTCATACCACTGAGTACTCTTTCCTGGATCCTGAGCCCATCTGTACCCATAACTTGAACTGGAAGGAAGAGGAAATGAAGTCCTGGCATGGATGTAAAGGTCTGCTGAGTCAAATGGCATTTTTTTTCCTCAATTGACTTTTTACTTCATTGATGATTTGCTATAGTCCCAATGTTATTACCTCAGTATAGAGGCCTGCCACTATTTCTTATTAGAAATTATAGATAAAACACAATAAGCATCTCTTTGTCCGATGGTTGGAAAGAATAGACAGGCAAACCAAAAACAAACAAAAAGCAGAACGGAGAACTCAGCCTGGTTAGCCTGCAAACTCACCACGAATGATAGAGGAAATCTTACACCCTCAACCTTGGGACGGCCACTGAAACACCACTCTTTAGTCTCCTTCATTCCCTTCAGGCCTATGGTCTTGTGCCCTTATGCTGAACCCAGAGAAGTTATATATACTTAACTGCAAAATTTCTCATGCTCTGTGTGTACTTAATTCATAATCCCTTTTTAGCAAACTAGTTCCTTCTGTAATACAAGATCATAGGGCTAGTAGTTGGAAGAGAAAGGATTCAAACCTCCTGACCCTTGAGTCTATGTTTCCAACTTCTAAGCCAAACAGCCTCCATCTAAAGGGCAGTATCTACTGATTTTTGGAGGTTCCTGTGCTTCATACATCTGTCCTGGTCCAGCCCCATGCAGTGCCATCATGGGTACTGGCCCTGATTTTACAGATACATCTTATGAAATCCCAGTAAGAGCTTATCAGGACCCTGACTATTCAAATGCACCCTGAATTTTTTTACAGCTACTATTCCTCCCAATTGTATATTCCATTGCCCACAGTATTTAAGTACCAATCAGAATTAAAATGGATACCACTGCACCTCCTCAGACATGATGTCCCTCTCCAGAGACACTCTCAGCAGTAGTCTAGAAAATTTTACTAGCTTCCATTTCACAGTGGTTTCTTCCTTGGGGTGATTCTGCACTTGCCAATTTAACTAAGCTGGAACTATATTTCTGATAATCCCTTTCCTCCTATAGCTCTTGGTGAGGATCGGTGACATGATATTTTTGTGTGAGTTTTGGAAGGAACAATTGAAGTATCAACCGTGTATAGTCTCTGAATACCAATATAGGGTCAGGTTGTGCTGCATTCCTTTATATCATCTTGGACCTCACAGCCCATCTTGTTGGCAAGAAGCAGCACCTAATTGCAACTCTTTCAGTTCCAACCTGATCTTCTTCAGTCTTCTTGGATTCCTAGATCAGGTATGTATTTGTAACGTAACGAAGGATGCCAGCTTTTCCTGCAGGTCAACATTATCACTGCAGTGGGAAGCTTGAGGACACTGAAAGGTCAACATGGATTCCAGTTCACATACAGATTCCAGCTTGTCCTGGCTCTCTCCTGCTTCACATCGATCTTTTCTTCCCAAATGCCTATCCTGTGAACTTCAGGCCAAGCTCCAGAAGCAGAAACAACAACTTGTACATGTAAAGTGTTTAACTAACAACCGTGATTGTGTAAGGTCAAATCCCTATTATAAATTTCTCATTCTATATCACATCTATGGGTTCTGCTTCTCCGATCAAACTCTAAATGACATCCTCCTCTCCTCCCTTTTGATAAATGCTTAGCATGTGTGCTATCTCCCTCTTTGTATGTACAAAAATAACTGAAAAAGAAGGCTTGGTATATAGTTTGTACCTAAGAGGCACTCATTGTTTTATTAAACTGACCTAAAAGACCTGAAAGGCATATACACATTAATGCTCTACAGTTTTAAAACTATTAATAAATGTGGTCAAGAAGACAGAAGGATAAAGAGACATTTGAGTGGACTTTTGGTGTATGAGTAAAACATGATTGTTAAAGAAAGCCTCCATGCTCAGAGAAGAGGCATCCTAGGGTCCCATCAAAATAGTGCCATTAGAGAGACTTCAGAAGAGTGCTTCTCAAATTTTAAACAACCACTAGACATTTGATGGGCATACAAAACAGCAAATTCAGGAGCATAAAATCTCTATTTTTTTTAAAGATTTTATTCATTTATTTAATAGAGAGAGACCACAAGCAGGGGGAGTGGGAGAGGGAGAAGGAGACTCCCCACTGAGCAGGGAGCCCATGCAGGGCTCCTTCCCAGCATCTTGAGATCATGACCTGAGCTAAAGGGAAAGGCAGACGCTTAACCGACTGAGCCACCCAGGTGCCCCTATTACACATATTTTTAAAGATAGCATAATATACTAATAAAATATAGTACAGTCTTAAAAACTATCTTTAAAGTCATGGTATATTTAACAAGAAAAATTCTAGTGGTTTTGCTCTGAAGAAGTAAGTTCAGGTTGTCCATGATTCTAAATATATCACCAAGATGCACTAGTATGTCAGTTAAAATCATAGATGTCATCATGCTTTAAAAAATTTTTTTAAAAAGATTTTATTTATTTATTTGACAGAGAGAGAGCGAGAGAGCACAACTAGAGGGGGCAGCTGAGGGAGAGGGAGAAGCAGGCTCTCCACAGAGCAGGGAGCCCGATGCGGGGTTTGATCCCAGGACCCTGGGATCATGACCTAAGCTGAAAGTGGATGCCTAACTGACTGAGGCACCCAGGTGTCCCACTCTTTAAAAAATCTTAATTCCAGTATAGTTAGCATACAGTGTTATATTAGTTTCAGGTGTACAATATAGTGATCCAACAATTCTATACATTACTCAGTGCTCATCACAATAGGTGTACTCTTTAATCCCCATCACCTATTTCAATCCATCCCCCCACCCACCTCCCCTCTGTTAACCATCAGTTTGTTCTCTATAGTTAAGAGTCTGTTTTTTGGCTTGTCTCTTCGTCTTGTTTCTTAAATTCCACATGTGAGTGAAATCATATGGTATTTGTCTTCATCATGATTTTTTAAAATCTATTTTCAGCTCAGAAATTATATGAGAATCTTTTCTCTTTGAAGCCAGGAAACTTTAGTCACTGCAAATTTCTCTACCCAGTGTTCTGAAAAGACACATAATCAGTGTCCGTGAGTTGATAATATTCACTATTTTCAGAGCTTTCATTCACACTGAACACGTCACAAGTACGTTTTTTGCCATTAGTTCTCAGGAAGTAGGTTGTGTGTAAAGTTGCTTTCAGATGCAAACACTTATATTTTGAGAAGGAACATTTTGCTTTAGAGCTTACAGCTAAAGATGTTCTACAAGTGCTGACCCCTACCCTGTGGTCTTGATGAACATTTTCCAGTCTACACCACAGCTCATAAATCAATAACTTAGCAAAATAGCAAAAATTATCTTGCATCTTGATTTACAGTGATATAGATAATGATAGTGTTTAACACTTCTCCACCACATACATGTATATATGCAAAATTGAACTTGATAGCAACTTAATCCAACATTATAAAACTGAATATTTCTCATCCCATCTTCAGTTATTATTCTTCTCCAGTGAACGTTATTAATATTGTGAAACATCGAACAGTAACATTTAGTATAGGACTTTTGCTAATAGCCAGATTCCTGCTTTTTTTCTAAGATTATCAGTCCTGAACTGCGGGTTCAAGTAGCTTCTCAGCAATCTAGGATATGTACCTACTCATGCCATAAATGAATTTTTAAAGTAAATAATTACCCTTTACATCTTGTTTAAATGTTGTTATTCTGACGCTCCAAAGTGGAATGATGTTATTTAGAGATAAAATTGAGTCATTTTCTGCGATATACCTCAGTTTTTACACATACTAGACAAAATTCATGATCTAACAGAAGTCACATGTAGAAAATGACAGTTTAAAATTTTTTAATTTAATATAGCTGACACACAATGTCACATTAGTTTCAGGTATATGACATAGTGACTCAACATCTCTATATGTTACGCTATGCTCACTACAAATATAGCTACCATCTGTCACCATCTAACACTATTACAATATCATTGACTCTATTCCCTGTGCTGTGCCTTTTTTTCTTGTGACTTATTCATTCCATAACTGGAAGCCTGTGTCTCCCACTTCCCTTCATTTGTTTTGCCCATACCCCCATAATCCTCCCTTCTGGCAATCATCAGTTTGTTCTCTGTATCTATAAGTCTGATTTTGCTTTGCTTAGAAAATGACAGTATCATTGACTTTTCAGTTTCACAAAGAAATTATATTTCACATTATGGGTGAATAACTACTGCCTTCCAAGCCAATAAAATCTAATCATTTATTCATTTATTCATTTTCACTGTTTCAATTACATGTGTGAAATTATCACCCATATAGTTACTTGTACCAGTGTTGGGAGACAATTCCCCTTAGGTTTCTCAAATTTCTGCATGTTCTTCTGAACAAAGACTAATAGTTTTTGTGCTGGGCTGCCTTTCCATGGATGTTTGCATTAGGGCCTCAATTCTGGTTAATAATTGGGTTCCTTTACCTCTCAACTTCACATCTTCTAGGATGAAATGTTCAATAGGTGTCCACACTCACATGTCTGATGCCTAAACTACCTGGAACAAGCCACACACTCTGTCTCCTTGAGGCCTCTTCACATATCTACCTTGAGCCTCTCGGCAGCACGGACTTCTTCACGGTATAGTGGTCTCAGGTTAGTCAGCTTTCTTACTTGGTGGTCGTTTCCTCCTTATGTCCACTTCAAGCAAACATCCCAAGAGGTCAGGATGGAGATTGTAGGACTCTAATGACCTAATCTTGAAAGTCCCAGAACCCTGGAAGTCCACAGCCTCCTACTGACCAAGTAAGTGACTAAGGCCATTCTAGATACACAAGAAAGGGACTTAGTCCCGTCTTAATGGGAAGAAAAGCAAAAAATTTGTAGCCATGGTTACGTTACCACACCATACATACATTCCTGAAACTTAAAAATTACTTTAGTATTATTAAAATGTTTATGATTTAGGTTTCGCATTCCAAAGCCATCTTACAAATATTTGTAATGTTTACTCATTTATTTTCATAAAACCTAACCTTGGCTTCCTCAATAAATTCTTAGACTTTATAAGTCAACCAAAACCTCTGATGCAATTTCCATATAAGTAAATTGATATTATAGAAATGGCTGTGCTATCTTTAACATTTTTCCAGAGGGAATCCTAGAAAATAGCATTTCTGATATTTCCCATGCAAATTTTCAATGTAATAATCCACACTGGTGCCAATAAAAACCAGCCATAGTGGAAACACACTTGGGAAGAAAACTGATAAAAGTGATAAAAATGCAAAGTTAAAGTTATCTTGCTGACTTTAGAACTTTAGCAAAGCAGAATGAAGCCAAAGGAAAAAATGGCTTAAAATTTAACTCCTGTGGATGGTAAAGGACATGAAAGTCGATGAGAAATAGGAATTAAAAACCTAATTAGAGATTCTGCAGTGCAATAAATCGGAAGTATTTAAGAAAAATAGCAAATGGGAAAATTTTGTTGAAACAATAAACTTTACAAAAAGGAATGTAAGAATGAAAATATAAAGTCCCATTATATAAGTAAAAATATGATTTATTTATAGATAAAATATGGAAATAATCCTAGACTTATATATAATGTATAGATTCTACTCTCAGTTCTAGTTTTAATATATTATCACAATGAACACAGGCAAATTGAAACTTCTTCCTGTGTATATATTATATAACATATATTATATATTAAAATCCATATATCCATATATATAATCCATATATAATCCAGTATATATGTATATGTAGATATACATGTATGTGTATATATGTTGTATATATAACATATGTGTACTACATATAGTATACATTGCATTGTATGTGCACATATATGTACACTGTGTTATGTATACACGCAGTATATATACAGTGTGTGTATATCCATTTTAATCTCTGTAATACAAAACATGCATGTATATGTACACTTGTAAGTGTATATATATATACTTATACACATACACATATATGTATGCATACATACACACATTTACACATTCATATATATGTAACATACTATATATAAGATACATAATAGATATAAATATAAGATACACAATTAGTTTATAAATTTATAATTTATGTAATACATAATGTATATATAGATATTTTATAGATAACATAATTAAGTCAATTGTACTTATAAAATAATACATTTGTGTGATAAAAAGTACAAATATTACAAATAGATATATACTGAAAAGTTTATCTCCCTCCTACCCCAGTCATCTCGTTCTAATTCCCAGAGTAGCCCAGGAATAATAGTTTTGTTTTTTTTTTTTAAAGATTTTATTTATTTATTTGACAGAGAGAGATATAGTGAGAGCAGGAACACAAGCAGGGGGAGTGGGAGAGGGAGAAGCAGGCTTCCCGCGGAGCAGGGAGCCCGATGCGGGGCTCGATCCCAGGACCCTGGGATCATGACCTGAATCAAAGGCAGACGCTTAACGACTGAGCCACCCAGGTGCCCCCAGAATAATAGTTTCTTACATGTCTTCTCAGAAAGGGTCTGTTTGCATGCATGCACATACACACACACACACACACACACACACGTACTATCATACGCATTTATATATAAGGGGAAAATGTGGAGGCATGTTTTCCATATCACGATGAATAGATTTATTATATTCTTTTCTTGATTTGTTTTAATAATTTAATTATTCCCCTATAGTAATACATATATTTTATGAAATGCCACTATAATTCTTTTTCCCAATTTTCCATGGAGTTAGTTAACCTTTTAAAATTAATTGTAAGAGTACCTCACACATTTTATATGTATAATCAATATGATTTTTTTCAACTTTTGTTTGTCTTTCATTTTCATATTTAAAAAAATTTTTTAAACTATGTATACAATTTTATCTTTTTTTAATTTGAGAATTTCAAATGCCATTATTATACTTGCACCATTTCATTCCTAGGAGTCCTCTGCTCTATTTTTAAAAACAGCGACCTACCATTTTTGACCTTAGAAGAGAGATCTATATAGAGTGACTCTCTAGTCACAGAGAGAAATGTAACACAAGAAAATCCAGGAAACAAACAAAATTCATCCTGAAGTTCTTCTAAAAGTGTGAGCATTTAGCATCTTATCTTAGCTCTAACTCTTGCCCTTCAATTCATTTTAGTGGTACTAACAGAAAATTTATGTTTGTTCCGAACTTCATGCTCTTATCTGTGGTTTGGACACAGCTTCCTATTTCAGTCAATAAATCAGTAAATATACTATCGACTTGAAGATGTGTCTAGCAGTGTTCTAGGTATGCAAATGGTGACCAAAAAAACGTGAGACCTATCTTTTATGTATTTAAAGTATAAATGCTAGTTTGGGGGAACAGATTATACACAGTAAACATCTGGAGAATAATAATCAAGTGAACCTGAGTCCAATTATAAATTTTAAATAAAGGGATTTATCTTCAAGGGTAAATATAGATGGGGAGAGTAACTCAGTATATAAGCATATATATTAATATATCCCATAATAACGTGGGAAGTACATTAACATACTTATATTCTGTAGATAGGAATAAAAGTTTGAAAGTAAAGGAAATTTTTTTTAAAAATTAAAAAGAATATGGAAACTAACCTTTCTGGATTGAAGATCTTGTGTTGAAGAGAAATGAGAATTAAGAAGGAGGTTAGGAAGAGTCTTAATTTCTACAGAAGGAAGGAAAGATTCATAATATGTTTTTCAGACTTTGTGTGATAAAATTCAGAGAGATTTCTTATCATTTAATGTAACATAAACTGGAGGGGGAGCTAGAAGAAGTGAAATCTGTTCTTGCAGTGACTTCTGTGCCTTAGATGACAAGTATCACATGTGAATCAGTGATGGTAGAAATGGGGTAATATAGTAAATCCTAAATCATTTAAAATGATTTGGCAATGAGTCAAACGCTGAAGCCTAGCAGCATGGCTTAATCTGTATACTGCGTATTGTGAAGAATGTTAATTGAGAATAGGATGCAATTTTAGGAAATAAACATTGTATTTGTTATATTTTAGCATGAAAGAATACTGCTTTTCTTTTTGTCTTAATGCATTTCTAATTTTGACTTAAGTAATAACAATTTTAAATTGGAATGTGGTTTAAACCACTGAGTAAAATTTGCATTTATTAGAATGGTGGGCTAATTCTCCACATCATTTCTAGGTTGAAAACAATTCTACTGTAGACTGTCTCAGATGATTAGAAATCAGTGGAATGTATCTCTTAAATATTGGTACAAAAGCATTTTTAGACAATTTCTTTACCTAAAGTCAGAAGAATCTTTTGGGAAATCTTAAGTCTTTCCCAGGTGTCTTTTGAACAAAAACACTTATTTTTCTCTTTTACTGACTGTCTTTTTTAAAAAAAGTATAAGAAATAAAAATTTACTAAACATTTGCCTTCCTACATCCTCAGTACTGTTCATGAAAACATGAGAAAAATTATTTAGCAACATAGTCTTTCCCTGGAGACCTTGTTCCTAATGTTACTTTATGGAAAAGTATGCTTGTTTGCCAGGGGCTTCAATGTCCATCTTAAAGTTAGGCCTATTCTCACAATACCTTTATTTTTTATCAATCCAAAATGTTCCATAATCATTTATTTCTAGGCATGACATGGCTATAAAGAAATAAAAATTATAATTCTAACTTTGAGAGCCTATTAAATATTCAACCACTATATCCTTGTACTATAATGGAACTTCAAAGTCACCTTAACTGCCCATTTTAAAAAATATTGTAATTGGTGGAAATATTCACCCTTACAATTGAATAATATTGATAGAGTTATTTCTAAGAGTTTTAAAAGAAAATAATTAAGTTGATATTATGTTTTCACATATAAACTTTGTTTGACGTGTAATTTTTGTGTGTGTGTGTCAACAAAATTAGGATGACTGTCTCACTTTGCCTGGGAAGGAAGGAATTTCTGAGACATAAGACTTTATTTTATTTTATTTTTAAGATTTTATTTATTTATTTGAGAGAGGGAGAGAGAGGGGCAGGGGGAGAAGCAGGCTCTCCGCTAACCAGGGAGCCCCATGAGGGGCTTGATCCCGGGACTCTGGGATCATGACCTGAGCTGAAGGCAGATGCTTAACCCACTGAGCCACCCAGGTGCCCCTGGGACTCTATTTTAAAACCGAGTTGGTCACCCTGTCAGACTGGTCTACTTTATGGGTGTTATTTCTTCATATTCTGCTTACGTGCTAGAGATAGAGAATGCTGGTAACATCACTTCCCTGCTTTCATGCTTTACTTTTTATCTAAGAATCATACTTCCTTTCAATGAACACTACAAATTTCTAAATTATATTAACAGGTATTTTTCTTTTTAGGAATGTTATAGGGAAAAATGGAAGCTCAAAACTCTTGTAGACTTTGGAAGTTAATACCTAGCACTTGCTATTCACATACATGAAGAGTACAGACAAATCAACAGCTCTTCCCTTCTGTAGCCCTACCTTATGGAGTAAGCAAGAAAAATAGATTTTTTTACATCTAAATGTACTGATCAAAACTGTAACATTAGAAAGCTCGTGGGATTCTCAATATGAATTTTAATTGAGATCTTCCTGACAGGTTTAAAAGTGTAAATATCAGCAAAAAAACTTCACCTGTACCAAATGTATCAATTCATATACTTAGACTCTTTAATAACCCTCCAGTGTCGTTCACTATTATGATTCCAATACTAGCTAAAAACCATGTTTGGATGTTGTGCTGATATTAAAAAATGGAAAATTTTAGAAATTCATATTCCAAGTGACTCATTAAGATTATCTAAACTACAAAATCAGTACTTCCAAGTTCTAAGGATATTAGTGATGCGTAATAGTTAGTATACATGCCTTTATCATACAGTTATCTACAAATGAATTCAAACCTAATAGATCACAAAAGTACAAAATATTGTAGAGAAATCGATCTATGATCAAACACCATCATAATCTATCAAATACACTCATACAACACTAATTATATCATACCATTTTCTTCTTCAAATAGTCTTTTCTCCCATTCTCTGTCACTAAAAATTAAAGCCTAGGACCTTTAGCTTTGTATAAAAGTCTAGCCTGTATATCTTCCTCTGTTCTACTTCCAAAAAATTTTCTGAATTCTTCTATGCACAGTCTACCTTACTACCTATAGATTTGGGTTTTTAATGTCCCTACGTATATTGAGCAACTCTATTCTTCTCTACTTCTCTTAGCCAAATATCAAGGTGTGACTCAAATCACTTTCTCAATAAACATTTCTGTAACTATTTCATGTGAAATTCTCTCTTCTTCCTTTGCCTTCTGATATCATGTAACATATAGTCTATAGTTGAATAATCTAAACTTTTAAAGGATATCTGTGCTATATTCTTTTTTGCTATCAGTAAAAGCCCACAGTAGATATTCAATAAATATTGATGAATTAAATAACTCACCTGGAAACACAACTAAAAAGTGACAATAAGAGATTATTATTGATAAATAGTTGTTTTCAATTGTTCAAAGTAAATGTATGATGTATGGAAACTTTTGATATATTTCTGCAGATCTGGCAGAAGAGTGAAGATGACATTTTTCTATCCTCAATGTAGAGCAATTTAATTTGCTTTATTCAATATAGAGATGATTTCTGAAAATAATACAGGTTTCTATCTCATTAGAAATCATTTTACTTTCATTTCTTTTCATAGTACTGCTAAATATAAGTTGACATGGAACAAATGAATGTTGAAGAATTCTGTGAAATCATAAAAAAGTAAAAACAGTATATTTATTTCCATCAACTGATGAAGTACTCTATATATTATGAGATATTCATAGAATATCACTTGTGGGGTGCTTGGGTGTCTCAGTCAATTAAGTGTCTGCTTTAGGCTCAGATCATGATCCCAGGGTCCCGGGGACAGAGCCCTGCATCAGGCTCCCTGCTCAGCAGGGTGTCTGCTTCTCCCTCTGCCCCTTCCCCTAGCTCATGCTCACACGCACTCTCTCTCTCAAATAAATAAATAAATAAATAATCTTATCTCAAACACCAACCCTTTATATATATTTTTTTAAGATTTATTTAACTATTTTAGAGAGGGAGAGAGAACCAGTGGGGGGAGGGGCCTAGGGAGAGAGGGAGAGAGAAAATCTCAAGCAGACTCTGCTGAGGTGGAGCCCAAACTGGGGCTCGATCCCATAACCCCGAGATCATGACCCAAGCCGAAACCAAGAGTCAGATGCTCAACCAACTGAGCCACCCAGGTGCCCCCTAACCCTTTATATTTGCATGATAGGTGTTAAGTTAGGTGATTTCCCAAAGTTAACATAATGAGTAAAAGATAAACCCTGCATAACAAGCCTGAAGGCTTGGCTCCTATTCTAATGTTTTCTTTCATTAATCAGCCTTAAACATCTGATACATATTTTACATTATCTGTTTATAAAGTTGTCTTTATCATATTCACTGGAAACCTGGGAAAAACAGTGTTGGTTGAAAACTCCATCCTAATAGAGTATTTAGGGAAGTAAAGAAGCAGGTTGGTGTTAGCTATGTAAATAGACAACAGAGTAAATGGGAAAACTCTTCAGGTATTATATATGAATTTTTCTATCAAAGAAAATGTTGATCAACTTAGAAAAGTAAGCAAACATTGCTGAGAGAAAAACTGAAGCTGAAGATTGATGATGAGGTAATAAGAAACCTCCTAGTTATTATAAATTAGCTCATACATCTCATGTGCAGTATTAAGAGTATTTATAAGTGAGATCATAGAACTTATCCTGGTAATGTTAATGATATATATGTACATTTATATGGATATAAATATAATGGTATATAATATATGAATATATTATGTTATATAAGTATATATGTATACTTATATATATAATAAATATACATATATATATGTATATATGAAGAGAGAGAATGAAATTGGAGCAGGGTGAAATAATAACGAATGTTTGATATTTTGCATATATTTTTTCAGTTAATCCTCTCAACAATGGAGGAAAACAAGCACAAAATGGTTTAAATCACTCAACTTCACACAACCTTTGCGCAATAGAGATGGAACTCAAGCCCAGGCAGCTGGGTTTCAGAGCCCAAGGTCTCTAGCAACCTCTCTTCCTGTCTTCAAAAGGTCTATTCTGAAAAGCATTTAGATTAATGTCTGGCAAATGCTGAATCAATTGTCACACAGATGATCTGTGGGTTCTTAGAGTGTTAATTTATATGGTAGACCTAGTTACGATAGAAAGTTCTGGCTTGCCCGAATAAACACTTACAAAAGCTGGACACACTGTAAAAAATCCTTAGCCTGTATTGTCTAGGGAATAAAGCAGCTACCCTTCATCACAATGTTTATAATGAACATTTGCTCCCATACTGATCATGTGTAGCATCCGTTAATTTCCTAATTAACCACAGTGAAACCTAGTAAGTGTGACGTTGCCATAAACATCACCAGCAAGTATCCCTCTTGTGAAATGAATTTCCTGGAAGGCCATCATTACAGTTAACTAGAAAACCATCATCAACTGAATTGGGGGAGCTATATAAACTGGGTCTGGTACAATTTCCAACAAGCCAGCATTGAAAGTTTAAGTTCATGCTGGACAATATAAGCATATCAGATCATTCTATAGCACCTATAACTGGAGCTTGAGTATCAAGAAAAAAGTTGTAAACCAGGAACTATGGGAAGAAGATGTCTGAACCCTTAAAACTAGTAGTCTCAAAAGATTTTTGTCAGTGAAAATTGGCCTGGAAAAATTGCTAAGTGGCTGAGGAAAACTAAGGAAGTCTGTGGAAGCAGCAAGGGTTGTGAATAAAAAAAGAAGCAAAACTCACTTATGAGTAATAAAAATCTTAGGCTAGTTGTCTAAATTTATACTCTCTTCAGAATTCCCTTGGAGGCAAACAGAAAATTGTTCCGTACATCACTTCCACAGTTCAGTGTATATGTGAGAAAAAAGAAAAAAGAATAGAAAAGAAAAGACCTGAAGATGAGTTCATATTCAAAATTACAGATCACACAGGATGACAAACTATCACAAAAGAGAAAGGCAGCAGGTTTAAGAAACAGATTATTGGAATCACTGTAATACTAGAACAATATTGAAAATGTAACATGATGCTTAAAAATCTAAATAGATAAGAAAATGAATAAAAATATTCTAGAAACTAAGCAATAGAGTTACTAAAAACTCTTAAAACTTAGAGATTTCCCATTTCCATTCAGTGATGTAAATGCTCAACTGAAAATAATGTTTTCTCCCACCCTTACAACAAAAATGCACAAAAACTCAAAATGCACATCTTTTCTTAAAATCATCAGAGAAAGGAAGTCACAGGGCAGTCAGTTAATGTAATATCTGGGGGAAATAGGCACCTTCAGAGAGAGGGAGCATATGAGCTCTTGCTTACCCGGGGCAGACATCAGACAACGATAAAAGAACTCAGCAAGACTAGTTAACAAAGTGGTAGCATGCAGATGGATGGGCTGGTAAGCATGGTGACTGCAGATACAGAAATTCACACTATCTTTCATCTTCTAGGCTTTTTGTACATAAACTCCACCCGACATGCTCACAGGAAACTATGAGTCCTGAGAAAATATCCACCTTGGGACAGAAATGAAAAGGGAAAAAGTAGCTGTTGTGGTAGGGACATAAATGTTCATGCTAGATGGAACACTGGGGAGGCTATATTAACATCAATTGGAATAGATGTCAGAACAAGGAATATCATTAAGGATAAAAAGGGACATAATGATAAAATGGCCAATTCTCCTAGAAGACATAAAATCCAAACAGACGTACAACTATTTACAGAGCTTTAAAACACATGTAGCATATATTGATAGAGAGAAAGAAAAAAGTCAACAAATCCACATTTTGTAGTTGAAGATTTCAACAGTCTTTCATTAGTAACTGATAAAACAAGTAGGCAGAAATTTGGTTAAGGCTATGGAAGGCCTGAAAAACACAACCAACCAACTTTACCTAATTTACATTTATTAAACAGTCCCCCTAGTAACAGAGCACACATTTTTTTTTTTCAAGTACACATGGAATGGTCATTAAAGTAGACCATATTATATCTGGTCTATCTGGATCATAAAAAAAAATCTTAGCAAATCTAAAGGGATAGAAATCATACAAAAATGTGTTCTTGGATCATAATGTAATTAAACCAGAAATAACAAATTTATACGGAACAACCATAAATGTTTGGAAATCAACATCTGAAAGTTAAACAGTACAATACCAAATAATATGAGATCAAAGAATAAGTCTCAAAGGATACTAAAAATACTTTTTTAATGAATAAAAATGAAACAAGTCCAATTTTGTGCAATGTAGTTAAAGCAGTACCTAGAGGGATGTTTAGCATATTAACTGGTTATATTTTTTAAAAAAATAAAAAGAAGGGGTGCCTGGGTGGCTCAGTCAGTTAAGCATCTGACTCTTGACTTCAGTTCAGGTCATGACCTCAGGGTCCTGGAATACAGAAGGCTCTGCGCTCAGTGGGGAGTCTGCTTGAGATTATCTCACTCTCCCTCTACCCCTCCCCCTGCTCACACACACTCTCTCTCTCTCTAAAACAAATAAATCTTTAAAAAAAACTTTAAAAATCAAAATAAAATAAAATAAATCATATGATCAGGTCAATGATGCCAAAAAAAAGCATTTGACAAATTCAATATACATTTATGAAAAAAGAAAATCTTATATATATTATACATATATAAAGCTTATATAAAGGAAACTTCCTTAACTTAATAAAGAACATATACAAAAACATTAAACATATCTATATTTAATGTGAACAACTGAACCTTTTCCCCAAAGCCTGGAAGCAAGAAAAGACAATATAATACTGGAAGTCTTAGTCATTGTTATAAGGCAAGAATTAAAAAGATACAGATTGAAAAAAAAAGAAATAATTATGTTTCTCTTCACAAACATGACTCTACCCATAGAAAATTCAGAAAACTCAGACGTCTCAATATAAAGGTTACTATATATAAAATCAATTATATTGATATACACGAGCAATGAACAACAGTTATTTGAAAAACAAGAATACTACCATTTTAAATAGAACCAAAAAAATAAAATACTTAGGTATATGTTTGATGATATACATGCAGGTTTCTGTATGTTAAAGATTATGTGAATGAAACCAAAAAGACTAAAATAAATTGAGAGATATACAGAGTTAACAGATTGGAAGATTCAATATTGTTAAGAATTCAGTGCTCAGCAAAAGTTATACTATAAATTAAAAGCAATATCAATCAAAATACCAATGGAACCTTTTCTTTTAAATATATATAAACAAGCTGATTCTAAAATTTATAGGGAAAGACAAAGGAATTACAATAACCAAAATAACTTTAAAAAGAAGTACATTTAGAAATCTCAAAGATGTCAAGACTTACTATAAAGCTACAATAATCAAGACAGGATGATACTGGCTAAAGAACAGACACATAGATCAGTGAAACAGAATAGGGAGCTCAGAAACAGACCCACAGAAGTATAATCAACTTCCATTTTAAACTACTTTATTGATGTATGATTTTTATCAACTGACTTCTTGAGAAAACTATTTCAACAGAGAAAGGATAGTCTTTTCAACAACTGGAGCTTGAACAATTGGATGTTCATATGTACAAAAATAAACCTAAACCCATGCTTCAAACCTTATAAAGTTGAACTGAAATGTATCATAGACCAAATGTAAAAAATAAAACTATACAACTTACAGATAAAAATACAAGGGAAACCTGTATAAGCTTGGTTTTGGTCAAGAATATTTAGATAAGACAACAAAACATGATCCATAAAAATTAGACATAAAAATTAAAATACTTTTCTTTACTAAAGAAACTGTTAGAGTAGTGCAAAGACAAGACACAGACTGGGAGAAACAATAAAAATCATACTTCTGACAAAAGAGAAATGAAACTATGTTCACACAGAAGCTGCATATAAATATTTATAATAGCTTTATCTATAATTGCCAAAAATGATAACAAGGATGTTCTTCTCCTGTGAATGGATAAATAGGTATGTGAGATATTGTTCACAACATAATGCTAATCAGAAAAATAAAGGAAAAAACTATTGATTCACACAATACGATGAATCTGAAACACATTTTGCTAAGTGAAAGAGGCCAGATCCAAAAATCTACATCAGGGTTTCTCAATTTTGGCACTACTGACGTGTTGGGCCAGGTAATTGTGTACTGAGAGATATTTAGCAGTATCTCTCACCTCTACCCACTAGAGGCCAGTAGCACGACCCCCCCTACCAGTCTTAATGAACAAAAACATCTCCAGACATTGCCAAGTGTCCGTTTGGACACAAAATTGTCTCTCATTGAGAACTACTCATCTACATTTTATACATTTATATTCATATGGCAGCTTTGGAAAAGGTAGAACTATAGAGACATAAAACAGATCGATAGTTTCCAGAGATTGGAAGAAAAAGTAGTTAACTACAAGGGAATTTTGAGGGAGACTACAATGGGACTGTTTTGTATCACAACTATATTGGTGGATACTCCATGAATTTGTTGAAATCCATAAAACTGTACACCACAAAGAGTGAATTTTACTTTATGCTAATAAAAAAATAAGAGGAACCCAAATCAAATATAAACTGTGATATACGAACCTCAATGTATTGCAAATGAGTAACATAACCACAATGAAGAATGGGAAAGAAAAAGCTAACTTGAGTTACTTGGAAAACAGTATTTTGACCAGCATTATTTTAATGCTAAAAACGAAAGGAACAGCAGGCAAATATTGTACTCTAGTTAGTAAATTTGTTTCTCAAATGCATAAGGGTTAGAAATTACAAAATTAATTTATGTACGTAATAGGGTTGAACAAATAAGTAAATGTATTGCAGGCAATGAGAGCCTGATGTCTCAATGTTAGAGAAAAAAAATTTACAAATATTGAAAGGGAAAGGCTAGACAGAAACGTGGTATTGAATTGTAGGTGTAAGTATCATTATGAACTCACAAGACACAGACTGGGAGAAACAATAAAAATTTAGAAGCAAAAATAATAATTCATATAATCTTTAATATACAGCAAAAATAATGCAGATCTTTTTCTTTGCATGTGTACTTAATTTAAGCTTAGTCTGCTGAAAGTTCCTAGAAATAAGGACACCCCAGTAGTGACAAGTTCATGAAGCATTCAGACCTTAGTGTTTAAACAGCATTTTCCAGTAAAAAGAATTCAAGATTCCTGGAGAAGTGTTTGAATCCAGGAGTAAGGAAGGAAAAATACAAAATTAGTCTGGAGCAACTTATAGCTTCAAAAAGTAAGAAAGTACTCATAAAAAGGTGGTTAGAACTGAGCAATGTATGAAATTGTTGAATCAGTATGTTCTACACTTGAAACTAATATAACACTGTATGTTAATTAAACTTCAATTTTTTTAAAAAAAGAGTAAGTGATTTAAAAAAATGGGGACACATTGAAAGGGCACAGAAGACTATGTCAAAGAGCTCCAATGGTCAAACTGGAACAACCTGAGCAACAACATAAACAATGATGGTATTAGATTATAACCCATAGAATAATATAAATATCTATCTGCCCAGCTGATATAAAAGAATAATTGAATAAGTAAATAAATGTAAGGAGAAGAGATAGCTCTTCCTTATAGAATAAATCAAATTAATAAATGTAGAAGAAAGGAAACAAATAAAAAATTTCCAATAAAATCCACTGTAATAAGTTTTGGGGCCAAGATTTCAAGTTAAAATTATTATGCAAACTTTTGAGTGGAAATAGGATATAAGATATTTTTAAAGTGTCTCTGGAGGCAAGGGAAACAAAAGCAAAAATGAACTATTGGGACTTCATCAAAATAAAAGTCTTTTGCACAGTGAAGGAAACAATCAACAAAACTAAAAGGCAACCTTCAGAATAGGAGAAGATATTTGTAAATGACATATCTGATAAAGGGTTAGTATCCAACATCTATAAAGATCTTACCAAACTCAACACCCAAAAAACAAATAACCCATTTAAAAAATGGGCAGAAGACATAACTAGACATTTTTCCAAAGAAGACATCCAGATGGCTAACAGACACATGAAAAGATGCTCAACGTCACTCATCATCAGAGAAATACAAATCAAAAGTCAGCAGAATAGACCAGGTTTACTTCGTATTTTCTGACTGGATAGTTTCAGTTGCTTCTCTCTCCTGTGACTCAGTTTTTAATTTCTAGTACATTGAGAGACAGGAGAAAGCAGTCATGATCACCTATGCCACATTTTGAAAAGATGCTGAATTTTCTATAAATGTTTTCTGAACCTTCACCTAAATAAAAAGAGACTCTCTGGAAAAAAAAAAAAAACACACACACACAATGAGATATCACCTCACACCTGTCAGAATGCCTAAAACTAACAACACAGGAAACAACAATTTTGGCAACGATGCAGAGAAAGGGAAACCCTCTTACACTGTTGGTGGGAATGCAGACTGGTGCAGTCACTCTGGAAAACAGTATGGAGGTTCCTCAAAAGGTTAAAAATAGAACTACCCTACACACCAGCAAATGCACTACAAGGTATTTACCCAAAAGATAAAAATACTGATTTGGAGGGATATGTGCACCCCAATGTTTATAGCAACATAATCAAGAATAGTCAAATTAATGGAAAGAGCCCAAATATCCATCGACTGTGAATGGATAAAAGAGATGTGGTATACATACAATGGAATATTACTCAGCCACCAAAAGAATGAACTCTTGCCATTTACAACGACATGGATGGAACTAGAGAGCATTATGTTACGAAAAATAAGACAGTCAGAGAAAGACAAATACCATATGATTTCACTCATATGTGGAATTTAGGAAACAAAACAGATGAACATAGGGAGAAAAAAAGAGAGAGAGAGGCAAACCACAAAGGAGACTCTTAACTCTAGAGGAAAACCTGAGGGTTGCAGGAGGGGATGTGGGTAGAGTGATGGGCTAAATGGGTGATGGGCATTAAGGAGGGTACTGGTTGTGATGAGCACCGGGTGTTGTATGTAAGTGATAAATCACTAACTTCTACACCTGAAACTAATATTACACTGTATGTTAACTAAGTGGAATTTATATAAAAACTTGAAACTAATAAATAAATAAATAATAAATAAAATGTTGGATTAACTTCCCCAAGATACTTACCAGTACAGAGTGAAAAATCAATGACTTTACAGTATACAAACCTGGCATATACCAAATCAAACAAGTGATCAAAGTTAGTATCACCAGATAGGATATCTAACATTTTGTACCCCTGATACAATGCACAGGGAAGGACACTTCTGTGATATTCTTACCAAAAATGCATAACCTCAATCTAATCATGTGAGAACATCAGACATGATAAAGCTAAAAAAGTACATTTCCTCTAGAAAAAAATGGTGGAGAATAGTAATAACTTAGTACAGGTGTTATCATTTTTATTTGTACCCAGAAAACTGAAACTATGAACAACTAGCTTATGATTCTGTGCATATGAATGGATCACTGGACTCAGCTGGTTAGCACTCCACTCAGGAGAGGATGAAGATAAGCACTCTCTCCTTTCAGAATACACTAGGAAAAATATTACATTAAAAAAAAATTTTTTTTCAGGTGTAGATGGGTACTTTTCTTTCTCTACGTCCTTCTTAAAACTACCCTGCTTTTTTTCTCCCCCAAGATTACTCAGATTTATTTAAAAAACAAAACTGTGGGACTGCTGATTGTCTACAACCTTTAAAGGTCTCAGAGGCAGACAGAGAAATCATTAACCATTAGAGAAAAACTCATTCCTTTTTGTACTGACTTCAGAAGGTGAACTGAAAGTTACCTTCAATTGAACATTCACTTTCAACATCAAGGCCCAGCGAAAGAATCTGAAACTGGATTTGGATATATTTAATTAGAGCTAAGTTCTTTCAAGGACTTTAGATCCTTCTGGTAAAGATCTAATAAAATTGTGTTAGATTGAAGTGTTTGGATATTTTAAGCTTAATAAATAGCCTGCGCAATTATTAAGCCTTTCCCAGTCCCTTGAACCAGAACCAATAATCCCTTTATCCCCTGGGCTTATCTCAACTATAGAATTTATATAGCATTTATTATATTATAGCTTGTCCCCACCCTTTACTTAGTATATAAGCCTGATTTCCTCTACTAGACTTTACATTTCTTAAGGTCATATAGTCTTTTTTTTTTTTTTAAAGATTTTATTTATTTATTTGAGAGAGAGAATGAGAGACAGAGAGCACGAGAGGGAAGAGGGTCAGAGGGAGAAGCAGACTCCCTGCTGAGCAGGGAGCCCGATGTGGGACTCGATCCAGGGACTCCAGGATCATGACCTGAGCCGAAGGCAGACGCTTAACCAACTGAGCCACCCAGGCGCCCAAGGTCATATAGTCTTATGTAACTAAACCCTCACAATGTTTTGACTGATGCCTTGTGTATACTGGAGGACAGATGAAGTTCTTTTGAATAAAATAGATGTTAGTAGTTTTATACCTTTTTGGCAAAGTAATTGATGTCTCTGTCTCTATACCTACACTTTTACCTTTACCTATGTCTGTCTCTGTTTATCTATCTGGATATAAATATAGATAGAGATGCAGATATAGAAGTAGCACAGGCGCAACTCTGTACCTGGGTTATTTCTTGGCATATAACTAAGACTGTGTCTACGGACACACAATCTCTAATCTGTAACAAAGTTTTAGTGGTGCTGCCACGATCACAAGTTATAATTCAAGTTCACAGAGGAATACAATAGTTACATCAAATGTTTATACAAAGCCATTGTTTTAGGGTAGTTTTAAAATAAAAGATTAGAGGAAACTCATCTATTTAATTATTCACAAGCCAAGTAATTGGTTCTTTTTATAAGTCAAAGAATGAAATATTTGGTAGATTGTGAGGGCTTGAGGGAAGGGATTTGTTTGGTTCTCCGATGTGCTCACAGATAGAAGAGGGGTGCCTGGAACATAGTGGGGCCTCAATATATATCTGTGAAATGAAGAAATATATGAACTCTAAGAAATGAATATAAATCAGAAAGTATTTTTCAACATTTTTTTGTTCTTTAATTAGATGTAGTTGTTATATATTGCCTGTATGGATTCACAGTCATAAGGGTTTCTTCCTGGATGTTTCTACAACTTCCAGAAGATACTCAATTTGACCCTACTCTAATCTTAGCAAAGAAACACAAAAGACCATCATGTACAGGGAGAATCTGATCACTGCTTTTCTATTTAGAGGGGACAATTTTCCCTTTTTTCGAGACAAAAATGATTGACAGCGGTGACACCCAGTGATAACTTTTATTTTTCATTTGGGGGTTCTATGAGGCTTTTCTCTGTACTCAACCACCAGGCTCTGGTTTTTTATGACAAATATGAAGAGTGTTACTTATAAAACTAAAGAATACCCCTCCTATTTGATCATCTTTTGTGTAAATTATCTCTTGAGAACAGATATATCCTGACACATATTAGTCTGTATTTCTTTAAGGTCACAGATAAAGGAAACATGTCACATTCCAAATGGCAAAAAGTCCACTGGTCCTGTTCAAACAGTACTGACCAAGAAACACTGCAATTTATACCATCTTTCTTTGCCTACCTTAAAACATTAGAAACAAAAAATCAATGTAGATATGCCAAATACAATGAAACACTTCTTAAATGCTACCAGTTACAAATCATGTTATATTAAAGCACATAGTGCCTAAAAAGAAAAGCTTGATTGTCATTCAAGAAACCTGATATTCAACTATAGCTTTGTTAATTATTTGCTATTTAGTGCTGACCAGGAGAGTCTTTTTTTTTATGTCACTTTGCTTATATGTAAAGAGAAAGAGTTGCATCCTCTCTATAACGAGTGACTAATTCTAAAGATTATGTAGATCAATACTTTTCAGTAGAAAGTCACTATAATGGCTTGTCATGAATTAGTATATACCATAGTATGAGTTATGTTTATCTTGTACGGTAAAATATCTGAAGTAACATATATAATCCATGATATTGTAGTCAATTTTGTTAATCTACACCAACAAATAATTTTAAATGTTTACTATTTCTAATACACTCAGTGGTTTGCCAACTTCTTATGAGTACAATTTTACTTAATTCTAAGAGGAAAGCTGGACAAGTCTGGTATTATCCCCATTCTGCAGAGGCAGGAACTGAAAGGTCCAAGATGGTTAGCAACATAAGTCTGCACAGAGTATAGGGAATGGAGCCACTGGATTCCAGGTCTTAAGAATCCTAGAGTTCTTTTCACTATAACCATTGCCTGTGTTCAATATTTCAAATAGTACCTTTTTACAAACTGTCTCATAGTCATACCAGCTCAATCCTTCCCCCACCCCCAATTTTGGATTTGAGGAGCAGAAATATGGGGTTGTGATAATATTCACATCCTGTCCTACCACCTTCTCTGTCATCCTTCTTTAATCTTGACATCAACCCCAGAAGTTCACATAGAGTTGTACAGCAATCAGTGGCAACAGTAATTGGGATTTAAAACTAGCATTTAGTTTTTCTTCAGAAATACACTGACATTTAGGATTTAAAAAGAAAAAAAAAGTATAAAGCAAACTTCATATGTCTTTGAGTCAGTTCTGGAGGACAAATTAGGTTGACAGAAAGAAAACTAGATGGTAAGTCAGTTGATCTATATTTAAATTGCAATGTTACAACTTACAAGCTATCTCTAGATGAAGCTGTTATTATTTTAACTCAACTTCCTTATCTGTGAAATGCAGATAATTCCTACCACACAGGTTTTCGTCTTCTTTCCTTTCTATTTTTGGAGGATGCACAAATTTTTGAGAGGATGGTGGGTGTATACTGAAAAAGAAAGGAGGTAGGTCTTAACCAAATTTAGAAAACACTACATTACACTAAGAGTTTATTTAATAAAGTCCTTCCTAGACTTTAATATGCAAATATGAATTATGAACACCAACAAGGGGATATCGTACATAGCATTTCTTAAATATTTTGACCACAAAACACTTCTTGCCCTTGGATTTGGAAAAGTTGTGCTGCAGTTTATCATCTCTGTAATTGATTGTAAGAAGACCAATACAAATAGGATTTAGAAGTATTTAAAGGATAATACTTAAGCAAACTCTGATTACCTATAGGGTAGAGGTACAGAAATATCCCTGTGGCCAGGTGTGTTTCTTCACTCTCTCTTCTCAGGGAAGGAAATCACTTTTAGGTAATTGTGCTCTGCAATTATTATTGAGCATAATTCCTAGATAACGCTTTTTGATGAAATAACAAAGGTGACAATCATAGCATGGAAAAAAAAATCTTTAAGAGAAGATGAATCACCATTAAATGCTGGGATCAAAGTAATCTTCCATATCACTCATAAAGAGTTTAAATATTACTTAAAATTACTTTCAAGTTTACTTTTGAGTGAGGGTTCACCATAGTATTATTCAGAGACCTTATAAATTGGGTTTGGAAGTGAAATCTGCTAGCATGGCATTATAACAGAGATATTTACACCAGGATTTACACATTAGAATTCATCCTACCTCACTGTCACTATGTGTAATTTATAGTACCATTCTTATTGAAGAAATGAGATGAGGGTAGAATCTATCAGTGCAGATTGCTGATTTTATCATACTCTGACACATCACTCCTAAAATGTGTTAGGTCTCTTGAGTGAAGATATTTATCTAAACAAATTAATCTAGTACTATATAAGTTGATCATTCTAGCTTAGAAATGATTAACTTCCTTAAAAGTATGAGCAGAATGACTGTGATTTTTGTAGTATTTTTTATCACAATATTGTCCTGATATTTTACCTTATATTGGCAATAATCCATCACCACTACTGTGTCTCCCAATCTTCTGGATTTATAGCCTTGGGTCTACTATTCTTGAAGAATTGTAAAATCAACCTTTCATTCTCAGTTAAATTAGGAAGGAAACATTTTTCATTTTCTAAAGGTCAAGATGTTCTTTATGAAGAAGATAACAGTTTATCTCAGTTCCACATCATTACATATGGATATAAATAGTCATCATCATTTTTAGAAGTATACTTCCTTTAAGTGCACAGCTTTGAATTAGGGTTGTCAGAAACTGGTTGTACTGAGTAGGGGTGTGTGTGTGTGTGTGTGTGTGTGTGTGTGTGTGTGTGTGTGTGTG
>NC_058411.1:51039196-51061831 GCF_002201575.2 Neomonachus schauinslandi
GTGTGTGTGTGTGTGTGTGTGTGTGTGTGTGTGTGTGTGTGTGTGTGTGACAAAAGGTGCTTTAATGAAATCAATCTTTGGAGACATAAATTCACTTTTACTAGGAAGGTTACTTTATCCTCATTGCTGGGCAACGTTTTCTCTGCATGTTGTCCTATATATAAAACTTCAGTAAATTACTGCTTTCATAAAAATGTAATATTTTCAATCTTATGATAAAGATAGAATTAAGGTTTAATGAGAATAGTGTTGATAAATATGGAGGCAGAAGAGGAAGAGACACCAATAGATCTGGAATTATTTATTATTCTGAGGAAACAGTAACAGAAGAAAGGATAAAACTCATCCTCATCACGGAGTTATCAAAATTCTAACAATGGCTAGCATAATCCACATAAACCAATTGAGAGCTCATCAGCATATGAGGAAAAATAGAAATTCAGGAATCATGGTGGTGTCAGGAATATGGGAGAGAGCATGGCTAGTCTAGGGGGTCAAACTTGGATGTACAGCTGTCAGGCCTGGCATCTTGGCATGTTGTACAAACCAGGAAGTCATAGCCCAGTGAAAAAGCAGACAAAAATAAGGACAATTCTGCAGTTTAAAAAGTTACTACTCCTTTAGCTTCAAACTTCATCTTGTTCAGGGATTAGGGCTTCAGTGTTGATTCTAAACCTAGCTGATCGAAGACTGTGAAACTGCTAATATATGTATGGCCTGCTTTGATCAGAATTGGTTCAGTAGTTGGACAGGATTGAGTCTGAGGCCAAGGACAGTAGCCAATGGCTATGGAAAGGCAGAGAGGATTGACATTGATTGGCCTAATGAATATTAGAAGCAAATTATATGTTGGATTATAGCTTAATGACCTTTTGAGAAGATGACATATATTCAGTATAAAAGTAAAAGAATAAACTATATGATTCCCAGACATCTTACCAAAAATTATATGGATAATAAAAATAATAGCTCTTTGGGAGGGAGGGGTACTCCATATGTGCAGTTACATATACTGAGTTACTAGTATGATTTATTCCATTAAATTAGACAAATTAAGTCTCAGATTGAACAGGGATTTGAATTATGGTCTGTGTATTACTTACTTATTTGCTCTATAACAAGTTATTCCAAAACTTAGTAGCTAAAAAAGATATATATATAATCTTATACTTTCAATGGGTTAGGAATCAGGGAGTCACTTAGCTGGGTGTCTGTTTTTAAGATTTTATTTTTTTATTTGAGAGACTGAGAGACCACAAGCAGGGGTGTGGGGCAGAGGGAGAGAGACAAGCAGACTCCCTACAGAGCAGGGAGCTGACTCAGCCAGGTGTTTCTGATTAGAGTTTTTCAAGAGCCTGCAATAATGGTGTTAGCTGGTACTGGGAACATGTCAGGGATTGACAAGAGAAGGAACTCTCATAAGCTCACGTGTGGCTATTGGCAGGTCTCAGAAGATCTACCTCCAAACTTACTCACATGCAACTCTCCTCATAGCTGCCTTAAAATGTGGCAACTAGTTTCAGGCTGCGCAATCCAACAGACCAAGACAGGAGCCCAAGGCTTTTTACAACCCAATCTTGGAAGCAACATCATATCACTTTTGCCACATTCTATGGTTTAGAAGCAAGTCAAGAAGTCCAGTGCACACTCAGGGAGAGGGGATTTCACAAAAGCCTAAATACCAAGAGGTCAGGATTTTGGGGGGGGGGGGGCGGTCATTTTAGAGGATGCCTACCATTGTATGTTTTATCTGTGAAACTGTACTCTCAACCCAAACACTCTATCCCCTTTCTCTTAATTTTTAAACTCTAAGTTCTCGTGCTTGGATTTTTTTTTTTTTTTTTTAGCTACACAGTCATAGATTTATAATATCACAAGCCGAGCAGAATAGCTATTTTCTCCTTTTTTGCTTAGTTGATAACTGTCCTTTAGAAAAGATGAACAACCCTGCAAAAGGTAGCAAGTTCAATCTTCCTGAAGCATATATTTTTCCATCTGTGGCAGCAGCCTGCTATTAAGATAAGAAATAAAATGAAACCAAGCTTTCAACCTTGCCTGTGAGGCAAGCTTTTTTCCTCTGATACTTTCTTTGTGAAATGTAGAAGCAAGAGTAGAAGCAATGCTTTTTCATAACAAAACCTGAATGAATGCATGGTGTCTACATTCAGGAACCCCAATGCATACAGTTTTTAATCTTTATTTTATTATATGTAATAAATTCATATTTAGGAAGCTAAGCAACAATACTCAGTTTTATTTCTACATTTTTGATGCAATTATATTTTGTGAGCAATTAGTTTTTCATGTATTCTGATTTATTAATGTAAAACTAATTTGTTTCCTACCTAGTACAAAGAAAAGGAAAAAACTGATTCTACAAAGGTGGTAAAATTTTAATAATTTCTTTTTCAAAACAGTAAAGAAAACTCAATTTCATAAATATTTAAATCCTACTTTCCTTTAAAAAAGTACTGGCTCTAAGCAATGATATTCAAACAGGCTGCTCTATCGCAATTCTCATTTGGTTTACCAAGGATTTAGGTTTTCTTCAGAGAAATAATTAGTTTCATTTAATCATTCCTTCACCTTGAAAGAGTAATCCTACTAGTATTATATAATGTGAAAATAAAATGTGAATCAATTTTGGTAGTAATCGAAAAAAGTGTAATACAAAACTGACAGGGCTCATTTTATGAAAATGAGTCAAAACTGATTCCATTTTCAATTACATTTTATTTTTATCAAAAGTATATAAACATGTTTTTAAAAGGCAAATAGTACTACAGAGACTATAACAAAATGCAGCCATTTCCGACTCCTCTCTTCCTGACTCATCAATCCTATTCCACAGCAGCAACCCCGAACACACCATTAGCTGTTTCCTTAGATATGTAACATTCTTCTACTGCTATTTTTTTAAATATCAATTTTAGACATTCTGAATGGAAGATGAGAAACTGCCCCTTTTACAGAGCACTCACACCCAGCGGACAGACACGCAAGCAACCAGACTCATATAGACAACCCCTATAGCTTCCTAGTATAGTTAACATCATAATTTTTAACTAAATCAATGGCAGTGCTTACATTGTTCTGACTAGGTAAATAATATTCACAGTGAGACTAAGTGGGATACTCTAATTACACCTCTTTTACAATTTTTGTTTCTCCTGAAGATAATAATGGCCTTATGACTTTCCCATTTCCTGTCCCATAAATTCAAATGCATTACAAATTGTGGCTAGCCTGCATTGAGCGACATAAATGTATATCATACATCTACACTGACATATATAAGATGATGTGTAGGTTTTTGTCACTTGAGACTTACTTCTTCGGATTGTTTGAAGAAATAAGGTGGTTTCATTCAGGGATCAGTTTTCATTTGGAACTGCCAAAATTTGTGAGGACAAGATCCTAAGTGGTAAGCCACACAACTTTACTCTCAGAGGTACTATGCCTGTGGCATGGCCACAAATGTATGCCCTCAAAACACAGGAAATCAGATAAATTCTGTTTTTTGCACAATTTCCATCAAAAATTTGGTGGTGCATTTATAATCATGAATTCTAAAATAACCAATATGTTCCTTTCTAGAGAGAATGTTCATTGTTTCCCAGGCTTTGATGAGAACTAAGTGCTTTGCTTAAAATTTACACGTGTAATGGCCAATTTTTCTTCTAACTACTTGCGGCCTCTGTGAATTTCACATCCTCCGTCTCGTTCCCTGCCTTGGTCCTTCTGGTGTGAGCTACAGAAGGACACATTCTTACTGTGATAAAGCTCTGGCTCTGAACTTCGATACCACCCAGCCAAGCAAACTGGCATAATGGCGGGAGATTACTAGAAGCTATTCTTACACTTTGCAGCTGACAAAAATTTAACTATATGTGGAAATAACATGAGCCTCATAAATATGTCCTACTAAACACAAAACAATGTGTCTTCAACACAGCTTCTCTTTTAGTGGATCTCCAAAATGCCTGTAGCCAACTGCTATAGCACACTGAGAAAGAAAGGTTACTATCTTAACCAATAGTGGTTAAACTATATTTCTTTCAAATTTACAAAATCATTTGATCATGTCAGTATATTGCTAGGACCCCTTCCATCCACTGCCAGGGAACTGTGCAAGTGAGGGATTCTGAAGTTGAAGATTCATTAACTTCACAGTAAATCTACCTATGCCCCTCCGTGTTTTTTATTAAGCATATGCACCGGTGGCTTCCTTAGAAGGGGGCAGGGCATGTCGACACTTGAGTCCTTGCATGTCTAAAGATGTCTTTAGTCCATCTTTACATTTAATTATTAGTTGGTTCTATATGGAATTCCTAGATTAAAAGTCATTTTCCCTTATTGCTTAGAAGGTCTATTGCGTCAATGTCATTCTAAATCCAGTTCCTTCTATGTAATTTGTTTTATATATATTTCTTTCTGGATTATTTTAGGGTTTGTTATAGATTGAAAAATTCATACATGAGGTCTTCACCCCCACCACCTCAGAATATGACCTTATTTAGAAATAGGGCTTTTATAGACATAATTACTTAGGTTAAGATGAAGTCACCAGAGTTGGCTTTAATCCAGTATGATTAGTGTCCTTAGAAAAAAGGAAAATTAGGACTCAGACAAACACACAAAGAGGGAAGATGACATGAAGAGACACAGAAAGAAGACAGTCATTTGTAAGCCAAGGAGAAGGCCTGGAATAGATCCTTCCTGCACAGCCCTCAGAAGGAACCAGCTCTGCTAACCCCTTCAATCTCCTACTTCTAGCCTCCCAAACTGAGAGACAATACATTGATTTTTTTTTTCTTTCTTTGTGTGTGTGTGTGTTGTTTTTATTTAAATTCCAGTTAGTTAATATACAGTGTAATATTAGTTTCAGGTATAAAATTTAGTGATTTAACACTCACATACAAAACCAGGTGCTCATCACAAATGCACTCAATACATTGTTTTTTAAGTCACTCAGTTTGTGGTACTTTGTTACAGCAGCCCTAGAAATGAATATAGGACTTTTTCTTTTATCTCTTATGTTCTAAAATTAGATCATGATGTGCTTTTAATTTTTTTTCTGGAATCTCTTTTAATATGGAAACACATGCCCTTCAGTTCTGGGATACAATTTTTTTTTTTTTTTAATTTTCTCTTCAGTAAATTGCTACACTTAATTTTCTGTTTTCTTTTTTCCAAAATTTGTGTTCACATTAGAATTGAACTTCTCAGTTTAATCCTTCAACTTTCTCATCTCAAATTTATTTTTTTCTATATCACTGTCTTTTTTCCTCTAAGTACTGAGAGATTTCCTCACTTTTATATTCTAGCTCTTCATGTATTTCTAGTACCAGTTTTAATATCAAGAACTTTTTGTTGTTTTCTGAGTGCTTCTTTTTTCATATTATCCTGGGTTTGTTGTTATCTCTTTCCTCCTCCTTCCGCTTCTCCTCCTCTTCTTCTTCATTTTAGCTCATAATGGAGAGGACTGGAAGATTGGACTGGGATCAGTTTGGCAGATCTGACTGGTCTTGACTTGGTTCACTCATATATCAGTGATCAGCTACTGAGTGGGCCAGGGCCTCACCTCTGCCTCATACCTTGTTTCATCTTCCAACAGGCCAGCCAAAAATTGTTCACATGAAGCTGGATACAATTTTTCTCCTCTGATTTGCTTTTGAAAGCTCTAGAGCCATGCTTTCATTACTACCACTCCACCAAAATTCTCTTGTTAAGGTTACCAATGATTCCATGTTGCTAAGTAAAATGATAAAATCTTCATTTTCACCTTACTTGATCTATCAGGAGTTGCTTAAACATTTCTATTTAAAACACTTTTTTTTCCATCTTTCTTCCAGGACATCATACTTGATTTTTTTTTTCCTAATACAACTCTAATGATCCTTACCAATCTCTTTTGCCTGTTGCTCCTCATGACCACATCTCTAAATATTGATGTGTGGTAGGCCTAGTCTTCAGAGTTTGTTGTTGTTTTTTTAATTTACACTAAATTTTTTGTCTTATCTAACCCAGCCTCAAGACTTGGGAAAATCCTGTATCTGGATGACCTCCAAATTTTTATCTCCAACCCATGCTTCTGTCCTTAACTCCAAATTCTTAAAACCAACTGCCTACCCAACATGTCAACTTGAATGTTTAAGAGGAACCTCAGACTTACATTTCTAAAATGGAGCTCTGTATATTCCCACCATCCAAGCCTATTCCTCTTGCAGGTTTCTTCATTTTCTAAAATGACAACTTCACCTTTTCCATTTCTCCAACTAAAAACCTTGGAGTCCACCCTGATTTTTCTCTTTCTACAATACATATCTAACCAATCACCATAACTTGTTGTTGCTAACTTCAAAATAAGTCCAGAATCTCCCTACTTTTCTCTGCATCCATTCTTACATTTCCAGTCAAGTCATCATCATCCTTTCCTGGATGATAGCAATAGCCTCCTAAAGGGTTCTCCTTAATCTACCTTTGTCCTACTCCTACATTTATCTACTCATTGAACAGAGTTATCTATCTCTTTAAAATATAATTCATAGAATGTCACTCCTCTGCTCAACTCTTATATTGTCTTATCAACTCATTACAAGTAATAGTCCAGTTACATTAGTTTTCTTGTTTTTATTGAGATATAATTGACATGTAGCATTGTATAAATTTAACTTGTACAATATGTTGATTTGACACATTTATATGTTGCAATATGATTACCACCAAAGTGTTAATTAATACATCTATAATGTCACATAATTATTATTTCTTTGTAGTCACTACAATTAAAATCTAGCCTCTTATCAACTTTGAAGTTTATGATACAGTATTGTTGACTATAATCATTTGTGCCCTAGATTTCCAACATTTATTTATCTATTAGTTATAAGTTTGTAACCTTAGACAGCATCTCCTGAATTCCTCCACCCCTTGGTCCTGGTACTACCATTTTATTCTTTTTTTTTTTTTACAAGTTCCGCTTTTTAAAATCCACATATAAATGATATCTTACAGTATATGTCTGTGTCTGTCTGACTTATCCCAGGACCCCTGGGATCAGGACCGGAGCCGAAGGGCAGACAGCAACTGAGCCACCCAGGCATCCCGTTAATTTTTTTTTTTCAATCTTCCCTACTTAAAGGTACATTCCAATTACCTTTAACAAGATTTGTCATAAGGAAAGCCCCAAAGGCACCTAAATAAAGAAGGCAGCAATTTTAGAAAAAGTAAAATCATGAGTCTCAGTATCATCTAGTAAGTTATACATGTATCTGCTTGTTTTGTTTTGGCTAGGGAATTATGTAGCTCTTTTTTTTTTTCATGAGTCATTAAATAAAGGAAACATTACTTTCAATACTTTTCCCACTTAAAAATATTGTCTCTGAAATATTTGCACAACTATGATGAATTACAGAATTTACCAAATTATACTTTTTAAAATAAAATTAGACAAAAAGTTTGAAATTAAATATCCAACTTCTCCACAACCATTTTAAATGGCTAATTTTAAATTGGTTATTTAAAAATGAACATCAGCAAACAGCATTTGTACCTACAATGCACATCTACACATTTTTAAAGCTGCTGCAATTCTAAACGTTCCTGTATTTACAAAAACCACTATTTCCATATGCCATTTACAACTTAAAACACACTGGTAAAATGCAAAGTCCTATATGTGTTTATATTTTCAAAAACTTATAAAACAGATAATACTAAAAGAAAATATAGCCAAGAGTAACCCCCTACCCATTTTTATTGCTTTCAATAAAATATGTTTTCCATTTACATAGAGGTTTCTGAATTCTCAATTATGATTGTTTTCATTTCTACCCTTTTTTTTTAAGCCTTTTTTTTTTTTTGGAGTTTTTTACTATGTGCCGAGGAATATGAAATGGGACACACAAGGAAACATCAGCAACACCATACTTTTATCAGGTCACTCAAAAATGTTCCCATGTAGGTACAGGATTGTGCTGATAGAAGGCTCATTTACAGAGACAATCAATCTACTTTTAATTACAGTGTCTCAAGTGATACAATCTGCAAGTAAGTTCTATGGGAAGTAGTACATGATAAAATATATATATCTCTGCCTTTATAGAGGCAGAGAAGGATTTAGAGATTTCGAAGCCTATCAATATTTATTTCTTCCAGGAACTCCTAATTACAGAAACAATCATAAAAATAATTCTAATTTTAATTTTGCTCTAGGAACTATGGCCTTTTCATCATATTTGGAAGGGCTGAATTCTAATATTTGTAATTCAAAATGCATTAACAAAGGGTAAAGAATTATCTCTAAAGCTTATCGCACCACAGTGTTTTCCTGGGTTGTCAACAATATGTTCTGGTGAAAAGGTTCACTTGTTTTTGCCTTGAAGACTTATCATCTGACATAATTAAGCATGAAGCAGAAAACATCTTGAAGCACTTGTCACTTGGACCTTTTTCATTTCTTGGTGGTGATTCACAGCATAGACCATTTGTGACAGTCACTGGATTGCTGATAACTGGATAGGTTTTCAAGTTTGAGAAGTTTAATGAGCTTCTTGTCTCATGAGGCCAAAGCACCCAGTTAATAAAGCTATCAGGCTGCTGTTGATATCATGGAAAGTAAAAGGAACAGATGAGCAGAGCAAGAGTAGAAGGGGAAAGGGGTAATAAGATTTTGTATTTTAATTGGGGAAGGCCATATAGAGAAGTACTTTCCCTAAGCTCTGCTATCGCAGAACCTGTCATCACACCATGGCAGTTGGATTCCACCAATGATTCTCTGATTTTATGATTTCTAACAGTAGCCCTGAGAATTACACAAACAATACCAATTTCACGTCTGTGAGCAAAAACCCATGTAGTCAAAATGTGTAATTAATGAACACATTGTTTAGGGCAGAACCCCCAGATAGAAATAACTGAAGCTTTGACATGATCTTTAAAAGGCTACAATAATTAAATCACGATCCTATCAAAATACTTGAAATTTCACCCCTGTCAATGATATAAAGCCTCCTTTTGTATAAATCTCTTTTATACTTCAGATATTTAGTTATCTTGATTTTCAGAAGGAAACATTTTTAAAAGTTACATAATGACAGTTTATTCTACAAACTAATACTTAATTTTTCAGTTATAAATACAATTATTTATGAGATTTTTTCTTCTTACAGTTAAAAGATAAACACCACTTTTTACTCTGAAAAGGGCTGGGCCTGATGTAACTTTAACCATTTTTAGAAACAACTCCATTTGTGAGCTTTTAGAAGACGATAAATTTTTTTCTACATGTTGAATTTCACAAATACTCATAAAGTGGATTCAATAGTCCATTAGCTATAAAATCAAATTAGCATGCTTTCATCTTAACAGTTCACTTATAGTGATATAATTTCAAGCCTTTATAGTTAATATATGTATATCGCTAGAAGACCAGTATAACTTTCATAATGAGCTCTGACTTTTTCCTCCTAGGCATATGTAGTCAGAAAAATGATCGCATCATTATTGCCAGAATTTGAAAACAGGATATAAAGGATTCCAGTTCAAAATTATTTCTGAAGTATTTCAAAAATATCTTCAAAATGATTTCTAGGTCTCTTTTTATTATAGCCAAAGCAATTATAAACTAGGGGGAAAAAGAATCAAATACATTAAGGAAATGATTGCCTAAGACATCCTTGTCTGTGTGTGGATGCCTAATTATGAGAAACCTTAGATGACTAAAGCCAATGGAAGCAGTTCCCCCTGGAGAGGTGGGGGAAAGGAAAGAAAGACAATATATAATAAAGGTGGTAAGCAAGTCAGTATTTTTCAGCCCACTTAAGGTCTAACGAGGTATGTGATCAAATACTCCTTCTTAAAAGTGGAAATAATCCTGAGTATACCTAGAGATAGCATGATCTTTAAAAGAGATTATATGAAAGACAAGGGATGCAATAGTCCATGTGAACATACAACTCTACTCTTGCAGGTCTTGCTTTCGTGATCTCAAGCACAGGATTTGGTCACTCACTCATAAAGGCAACTGACAGTAACATCAGCTTCAGTGTAGGAAACATCTGGATGCAAATGCATAGTCAGTTGTAGACACTAAATGTTTAAAATAGGTGTGGGGCTCGATCCCAACACCCTGGGATCATGACTTGAGCCGAAGGTTAACCTACTGAGCCACCCAGGTGCCCCCATGCAGATAAATTTCTATTAGTCATGTTGACAAACTTCCTTAATTTTTCATAAAGTGACTTTTAAATATTAAACTATCATGTCTGTTATATTTTACTGATTTGTTTTAGTTAGTGAAAGGTCTCTAGAACATGTGGAGAAAGACTCACACACCAGGCATATTTTAAATTGCTATGGAATAAATGTGAATTATGTGACTAAAATAATATTTCATTTTATTCGGGTCTACATTATTCAATCTATATGAATTATTTCCTATTTTATGTAGAAAGAAGTGATGGACTTTTTAAAAAAATGTCTTCTGTTCTTGTTTGCTTGGGCAAGAATCAGTGACTTGGGAATTGGATACCACTGTAGCTATTTATATACTTTCATCCCTTACTTTGGTCCTATGTCTCAAAGCATTGGGAAGGAACAAAGGATTGAATGATTTGTCCTGGAGCCAAATTTCATTGACTGACCCCCCAAAATACACTGAAATTGAAAATCCTTCTAACCAAACTGAAACAGCATTTTGAAAGGAGTGAATATAAGCATTGATTTTGTACCTGGAAGCTAAGCTCTATGGCCATTTATTAGTGTCACATTGTCCACAGTCCCCTGAGAAGAGAGCCTAGAAAGCTGCAATTTCTAGAAGCTAGAATCAGACAATAAACAAATTGATCAGTGTACAGTTTCAGATTTTGGTTTTCTGAGGTTGGAAGAAGGGAAATGAGATAAACAATTTAAAAATTCTAAGAGAAAAATGGAGTTTTAGTGATGGGAATCCAGAGGGATTTCATAGGCATTTGTGACTAAGACCTTCAAGGGGAAAAGGAATCTTGGAGACCCTCTGTATCAATGACTCCTAACTCTGGCTACTTGTTTAAAAAGGCCTTGGGAACTTTTATAATACACCAGTGTTTGGACACCTTCTGCCAGAGATTCTAATGGAATTTATTTGGAATAGGGCATAGGCCTAAGTGTTTTTTTCAAACTCATAGGTGATTCTGTCCTGCAGTCAGGGTTGAGAATTGTTGATCTAAATCACTGGGTAGGAATTACCTTGGAATCTTATAAAATTGCAAAATCTGACTCAGTAGCTAAATAAGCTCCCAGGTGCAGCCACTGTTGCTGTTAACGCCACAATTTTTTTTTTTTCTAAAGATTTATTTACTCATTTGAGAGAGTGAGAATGAGAGAGAGTACATGAGAAGGGGGAGGGTCAGAGGGAGAAGCAGGCTCCTCGCTGAGCAGGGAGCCCGATGCGGGACTCGACCCCGGGACTCCAGGATCATGACCTGAGCCGAAGGCAGCTGCTTAACCGACTGAGCCACCCAGGCGCCCAACGCCACAAATTTGAGTAGCAAAGGTCCCATACTACGGAGGGGAGGCGCTGCATCAGGTGCTCAGCATAGGTGAATGTTGCCAGCAGGTGGTACAATTCGATGTTAACGCTAACTTTAAGGATAGCTCAACTTCTGTAAGTTGAAACTTTCAACATTTATCCCTCACGGTAGCTCTGTATCATTCAGACACGTATTTTAAAAATAATTTATGAATTGATGTGTATTATTGCTTGGGTTCCCAAGAAAGCAGGAAATAAGACTGGTATGTGGGAAGTGAGAAGGGACTACTCTTGGGATCAAGAGCTGTGGAAAGGGGAGGAAGGAGGAGTGGGCAGAGGGAGAAGGTGGTCAGTAGGGGTGGGCCCGTATACACCTTTATGGAACAGTCATTGGATGTGGACTGCCCCAGGATGGGAATAAGGCTTTGGGTGAGGTGACAGCTAAGGGCTGTCTGACAGAAGTACTCCCTGAAGCTGAGAGAGTAAGTCATTCAATGTAATAGAAGGATCTGGGCAGTGCAGCACACGGCCCACTAAAGTCTACTCCTTATGCTTCTTGGGAATCCTTATAAATTCTGAGAGCAGCTCACAGAGGACTGTGGCAGGCTTCTTTTCCTAGAGGAAAAATTATAAAAGGATGATCCTGGGACAAACAATAGCCTTCACCACTGCAGCTGCTATCAGGACTACAAATGACGTGCATCGGCTCTGACTTTCACCATCCATGGCAGGTTGTCCTCTCCCTAAGCTAGCACCTCTGCTGCTTTCAGTGCCTCACCCAGTAGTGGGACATAGTCCCTCTACCCCGAGGCTCTGAGCCTTGGAAATCATGTCCTCAGGTTGTGGTTGTTCCACTTGTCCATTTACCATTAAAATGCTATGAGGGATTATCAAGAAGCCCCAAGGCGATGAACGAGGCACCACACATATTCTTCCTGCCCCTACCGTGTAAGGGCAGCTCTACCTTCTCCTGCTGACAGTCAGTTACTCCGCCAGAATCATGACGCCTCCTCTCATCTGCTGCTCCCCAAAGGTGGGAGGCCCAAAGTTCCAGGAAGATGACATAGCTTATAGTTCAATAACGTTCTTGCTATGTCCATGGTGAACATGTTGTATACCTTTGGGAAACTGAAGTTCTAAACCCTCGGAACCCAGGGCACACCTGACAACAATATGTATTCTGTTGTTGATGATGGTAGGTTTTTTTAGTATCTATGTTGATATATTTTGTCCTGAAAGTGAACACAGGTTTCTGGATTACGGAAGACTATTAATGTAACAGCAAGCACATTTGTTCCCAGGCTGCATCCTCACCCTTCCAGGTGATGCATTGAGAACAAGCTGATTAGGCCTGCAGGTACACAGAGGAGGTTTCTTGCCTGAAAGAAGAGGAAGCCCAAAATTATAATTTTGTGAGCTTATATGGGCCCTACACTGCCCAGCTGCCACCTTCCCCTCCAGAGAGAGGGGAAAAAACTTTATGTCCCTAATGTAAACAAACCTCCTCTAGAAAAGAAGAAGTTTCCCTGACTTTTAATCCTTTGGAATGTAAATGGATGACTGGTATTTGATTTTATCTGCCTTTGAAATGTAAGGGAGATAAATTTTTCAATCTCTCTAGAGGTCTCTTTATCTTTTCTGTCATCTAAATTCTAGACTTGTCCTTTAACTGAGATCCAGGTACAGAAAAACTGGGAAATGACAAACACGAAATACAGAGTAGAGCTTGTCTTCGGTGGGGGATGGATAAGAATATGAGGGATGGCACAGGGGGCTTCAAAATTTTGATAACATCCTATTTCTTAACCTGGGCACATGAGTTTCATCTAATTTTCTATAGTTTCGATATAGTTGATAATATATTTTATGTATGTATGAAATATCATGAAATATGTGATTAATTTAAAATTTTAAAAGAGAATATGAGAACTAGTTCTCCATGCCTCATTTTGCTTTTTACTTATGTTACCAGCAGGAATCCAGGCTCACTCACAGTTGGTGCCACATTGCTTTTTGTATCTCCTAAATTGACACCAATCTTCCATACCTCCTTAGAATCCTCATATTTTCCACTGATTCCTCTGGAACTCAGGGTCAGTTATCCCCATTCTATCATCATCACAACTCTCTTCACCTTTGTGCCTTAACTCAGGAGTCAACAAACCAGAGCCCACAGGCCAAATCTAGCCTTCTGCCTGTTTCTCTAAGTAAAGTTTTATTGAATCACTTATTCATTTACATAATGTCTATGGTAAGAACAGACTTGAGTATTTGCAACAGAGACCATATGGCCTAGAAAGCCTAGAATATTTGCTATGTGGCCCTGTACAGAAAAAGTTTGCCAACTTCTGCCTTATCTGAATCCTGGCTCTTTTCCTAGCCAGGACAGAAAAGACAAGCCCCTCAAAGCAAGGCTAGTTTCTCTTTCCTTTACATGTTACCTCACAACTAGAGACATCAAAGGGGTATTATTGATACTTTGAAACTATACCTCCTCTTTCTACTTTTTAAAAACACAAAATATTTGCAGCTTATGCCATTTTATGATACACTCATTTAGAAAGCCATCATGCTGAAAGATCTCTCAGCACTAACCTCTCCCCTGAATCTCAAGCTCTCTTTCCCTCGCCCTCTTTTCCCCTTTTTCACAGATGAATCTAGCACCTGTCAGCCAACCCCACCCATGATTTAAATTTGACCATGTCATCAACAACCCCACTAACTCATCTTATATGAACCTAATATTCAACATTCCTCTCTTTGACCATGCTATCCCATCCTTCCATCTAACTTATTCTATAGCCCACACTTCGCCAATATTTCAACTCTAAGTACATAACCAATCCAATTTTTCATTCTTCATTACCCATCCCAACTGCCTTTGGGGCCTAATTTCCTCTCCCAGTTAGCCTAACTCAGTGCCCTTCTGAAACTTTAGTGTATGTATGAATCCCCTTGGGGATCTTATTAAAAATGCAGATCATGACCTAGGTAAACCTAGGGTGTGATTTGAACTTTTTCATTTCCAGCAAGCTTCCAGGAAGGCCAGTGTTGCTAGTCCTCAGATCACAGTAGCAAGGTTCTGAACCTCATGTTCTATTATTTTAAAAGAAATTGGGGAGGAGGTTAATCTATTGCTCCAATAGATATACGGGAGGTGTTGAGCATATTGAGTTATTTCTGAGTTTGTAATACTGTAATTCTGTTACTAGGCAATTTGTGTTTGCTACTTGATGCCCATTGGATTTAGGTTCTTACTTTCCTCTAGAAACTGATGGGGAGTTATCTTCCTTGATAATTACATATCAAAGAGATATCTCCCAGGTCCGTGAGAAAGTCATTCGTGGGTTGGGATTGTAAAACTGGCAAAAGTCTTTTAAAGATTTACATCTTTAAGAGAATTTACAGGGGCGCCTGGGTGGCTCAGTTGGTTAAGCGACTGCCTTCGGCTCAGGTCATGATCCTGGAGTCCTGGGATCGAGTCCCACATCGGGCTCTCTGCTCCGCAGGGAGTCTGCTTCTCCCTCTGACCCTCCTCCCTCTCATGCTCTCTGTCTCTCATTCTCTCTCTCAAATAAATAAATAAAATCTTTAAAAAAAAAAAAAAAAAGAGAATTTACAATTATGTTTTCTAAAGTAAATGCTCTAAGAAAAGGGAGTCAGGAGCTTAGAGTCAGGAAGATGCCTGTCTAAAGTTTAGTCAACCTTAGGGGAACTTTAAGGACATCTTGGTGAATTGCCTTGCATTTATCCCCCTCCCTAAGCTCTCCCCTGAATATTTCTCCCCACACCCATCTTTTTCTCCCTCTCTCCCTGTCTCTTGCCCCCCAACACACACTTTATTTAACAGTTCAGTATCTAATCATTTCCCCATCAATCCTACCCCGACAAAAGCCTATTTCTATTCCAACATTCTCCACGTCAATATGCTACCACCATACACATCAGATGCTCAACCAAAAACCTAGGAGTAATTATTTCTTCCCTTTCACTAGACCTTCTCATCAAATTCATCAGTTAGTCCTACTTAGATCTGTCTCAAAAATATATTCTTTATCCATCCATTTATCTCCATTTATCCAATAGATCTATAAGTAACACAAATACCCATTAACTCTCAGTTGGACTACTACAATATCCCACTAACTAGCTTTTCCAACATTGCTCAAAATCTTTCAAATTTGAGTGGTCATTTTAATTAGGTATCTAAGCTGGGATATTTACATATATGATTATTTATACTCTTGCCTTTATGAGACATTTACAAAATACTAACATTTCCAGATGTCTAGTTCAATAATTCTCAGCTTTTCAAACATTGTTTAAGGTTCCCCCAATATTTAATTCTATATTATAAATTGTGATTTTCATTATAAGGATGAATTTAAGTGCATTGTATTTATTATTCCTACAAACAGTTGGATGAGCAAAATTTATTTACTTATATTCATTAAAAAATTCATATATTTGGTTCAGTATTAAAAGTTTTCAGTGTTTAACCAAAATTTATTTCAACTTTGTCCATGAATATTGCTATAATAATTAGAAATTAAAATCTAGATTTCATTTGTTAGAGGTATTATTAGCCCCAAGTAGCCATATATGATTACCAGTCAAAAATTATTAGATTCAGACTTTCTTCTTACAAGTAAGAAAACTCAGTCAATAAAAAAAATTATTATCCGTTTGACACAGCTTTTTTTGACATCTTTTCCAAAGACACTTTCCAAAAATCAAGGCTATTTCAATAACAATTTCAAACCATTCCCATCATTTTTACCAGAATTTCTAAGTCATGTTGGATGACTTTCTTACTGATCATTAATTCATAAACACACTCAAGAATTTTCTATAAAGTACAAAAAATTGTACTAAATATATAATTTTTACATTGACTGTGAAGTTATGAACCCTCGGGAAAGGTAATACTTAAGAAATAAACATTATTGGGCGCCTGGGTGGCTCAGTCGTTTAAGCGACTGCCTTCGGCTCAGGTCATGATCCTGGAGTCCCGGGATCGAGTCCCATATCGGGCTCCTTGCTCAGCAGGGGGTCTGCTTCTTCCTCTGACCCTCCCCCCTCTCATGTGCTCTCTCTCTCTCATTCTCTCTCTCAAATAAATAAATAAAATCTTTAAAAAAAAAAAAGAAACATTATTGATATATAGTCTATAAGAAAGAACTGTGATAATTATGAATCTTTCAAAAGCAAGCAAAAGAAACTTAACATGTCTCCAGAAAAGAGGAAATTTATTATAAGCATATATATTTATTATACAGAATATAAGGACAAAAATGTAGCTGTGTCTTATGAACAAATTGGAATGAGGGGGTTGATCGTCCCCAGTAGCTCTCCTTTTCATAGCCTTTCTCTCTGTAATTTCCTCCTGTTTTTTCCTCATGCTGCAGACCACTTCCTCTAATTCTTAGGTAAACCCCTCCACTCTTCAGAAAACAACTGAGTTTAAGATATCTGTCTTTCTATCCTGGCTCCAAAATTCTCAGAGGATGAATATTTTTTCTCACCTTTTACCAAAAACCTATCTCTGGACTACTAATGAATGCTAAAGATGCTGGAATCCTTTTACAGTAATTATAAGGGCAGAAGAAACATAATGTCTAGAAAAGTAATGTCATTGGTCAGATAGAAAAATATTGTGTTTTTTGGATTTAAAGACTCAATAATATAAAGATGTCAATATTACCCAAAGTGACTGATTCAGTGCAATTATTAAAATTCCATATTTGGTGAAATACAAGAAGAATCTCAAATGTATTTAATTTCTCAAAAGACTATGAATAAATAAGCCACTCCTCAGGAAGAATTAAGAGAAAGGATTGGTTTACCACATATCAATATTTACTATAAAGTAATCAAGACAGTTAGATAGTACTGCAGCATAGAGTTCAGACCAACTAAATAGAATAGAGGTTTCAGAAACACATAATGTCCCAAATGAAAACATAGGACATTCCATACATGACAGAGATGACACGAAAGGACAGTGGGAGGCATGGTCTTTGGAGTCAATTGTGTTAGGAAAACAGTGTATCAACTTGGGGGGAGGGGGAATTCACTATGTAAGGAAAAATAATAGTCATTACCATGTAATACCTTGTTCCTAAGGGATCTTTTCAATTTTTAAAGACTTTTAAGTCATACTATGGATAATTTATAGAACTAAGAATAAGGAGATAGAGACTATTTCATTAGAAAGTTCAATAAGGATTTAAACATGGCTACCCAAACTTTATATTTTCCTAGTTTTGAAGATATACATCCAAAATGGACAATATCTTTTGTATGAAACCAACTTCTAATTATTGTCATGTATGAATGATGAACACATTTATCTTGTAAATATTGGCTCCAGATTTCAAATATATCTCTGGTAGTTCCAAGTTCATTATTACTTCTGGTTCTTCCTATAGCACTTACATAGTCAAAACATAAAAAAATTTCTTTTGAAACATCAACAGCTCAGAGTGTTTTTCTTTTGCTCCACAATTAGAAAGTATTCTCAGTTTTAGATCTATAAACACAAACTAGAGTGATAAAACCAATGGATTTTGTTTCATGTCTACACCATTTCCTTCAAATGTCTTTTTCCATACCTCCTCTCAGCATTTGTCTACTTAGGACCAATCAAGAACATTTTGATGAACAGACATAATTAAAGATGAAAGAAGTGTGTCACATATCCTTTTAGGGGGAAAAAATGTCCAGATTCCTGTTGCAAAACTTTGTGCAATGATGTCATTCCAGTTGAATGAATAAGTGAATGAAAATGTCGTTTCACCCTTAGAAATATATTGTTCACTTTTTAATCTTTGAATTTGAGAAAACTGACCTAGGATGTCATTATCTAAAGACTCATAGCTGAAACTGTGCTTATACAATCTACTTCATCATCATTATTAAGAGTCCGTGAAGTGCTGTCTCATCTTCTGATTTATCTCCTGAATCATCTGATATTTGTGAAAACTCTTCTGTAAATTTTCTTATCTTCACCATTATAAACAGAAAATTCTCAACCGTGTTCAAGAAAGCTAAGAGAATACTGCAGAGATGGTGTTTCCAATCATCTTTTATACTTTTTGAGAGATGGTGCAATATTTTGGACAAGGCAATAAGAAAACTAAGAAAGACCCAATGGCAAAAGTTTTGTTTTGTTTAGTTTTTCATTTCAGCATAAGCCTTGTAGGAAAATCCATTATTCTTTTACTTTATTATTTCAATCTTTTCTTTCTTTAGCATAGTTAGGAATAACTGATGGGTAATGATGAAACAATTCCCAGGTATTTCAAGATATAGGAAAATAAAGTCACTGACATCCCCTTATATAACTTTGATGATAATTGCAGATAAAATGAGTTTTGTTTATTAAAAATATTCTTTTTCTTCCTTTGAAAAACTTCTAATAAAGAATAAAGTTCCTAAAGTAGCAACTCTTATATATAGTTAAAAGCACTTGAAAAAAAAAAAAAGGGGGCGCCTGGGTGGCTCAGTTGGTTAAGCAACTGCCTTCAGCTCAGGTCATGATCCCGGAGTCCCGGGATCGAGTCCCACATTGGGCTCCCTGCTCGGCGGGGAGTCTGCTTCTCCCTCTAACCCTACCCCCTCTTGCGCTCTCTCTCTCAAATAAATAAAATCTTTTAATTAAAAAAAAAAAAAGACACTCAAAAACTAGAAGTGGGTTCAATGAATGCTGATGTTATCCCAAAAGTTAATTTGAACTCCAACCTTGTATTAGGTGAACTAAAGACCTAGATGAGAAAGGCAAAGCTCTAATGCTTTTAGATGATACTCTATCAAAGTGTCTTCACGATCTAATTTGGCTGTAATGTGTCCTGGGCTTTGAAGTTTAAAAGACCTTTAGTTGATTTTAATGTGCAGACAAGCTTGAAACACTGAGCCCAGGGAATTTTTTCATTGATATTTTTCAGGAAGACCAAAGTTTAGATTTGTCAGTTTTTTGTCTTAAAATGGGTCCCTTTTTCTTTTTTTAAGTTTGTATTTAAATTCCAGTAGTTAACATACAATGTAATATTAGTTTCAGGTGTACAATTTAGTGATTCAATACTTACAACACCCAGTGCTCATCACAACAAGTGCACTCCTTAACTCCTGTCACCTATTTAATTCATCCCCCATTCCCTTCCACTCTGGTAAACATGTTTGTTCTCTATAGTTAAGAGTCTGTTTCTTGGTTAGCCTCTCTCTCTCTTTTTCCCTATGCTCGGATTCCCTACTTTTTTCTGTTTTCATTCAGCAATGACTTAAGTAAATAAATACTCTCTATGCCATCTTAAGGAAGCTTATAATACTATATATCTTTCATTTCCTCTAATATTGTTATATATCTTTCTAAATATATATATATCATATATATATATCATATATATGTTGCAGACACCCATATTGTATATATTAGGAAGATACACACAAACATATTTATATCCAATGATCATCTCTGGGAAAAAAATATCAGTACAGAACTGAAAATGTATCACCTTTAAAATCATTTTGAAGAGCGCATTTTGGCATGATTATATACATTCTATTTTTGTACTTATGATATTTTAACTCATAAGCAGCCACTTAAAAAAAAAATCTTGGTGCCTGGAAAAGAAGAGAAATTCTTCTCTGCTGAGGTTCAACAAAAGATATTTAATTATGCCATCAGTTAAAATTTCCATCACTGCTTTTCCATCTGACAATAGCATTGCTGCGATTGAAAGATGAGTCAGAGAGATAAAATGAAAACTGAAACAGGAGGGCGCCTGGGTGGCTCAGTTGGTTAAGCGACTGCCTTCGGCTCAGGTCATGATCCTGGAGTCCCAGGATCGAGTCCCGCATCGGGCTCCCTGCTCGGCAGGGAGTCTGCTTCTCCCTCTGACCCTCCTCCCTCTCGTGCTCTCTGTCTCTCATTCTCTCTGTCTCAAATAAATAAATAAATAAATCTTTAAAAAAAAAAAAACTGAAACAGGAAACATCAAGTTAGAGGCTTGGTTGTCTTGTCTCCTTTAGACTGATTAGACACAACCATTTGAAATGTTTCCTTCTGCTGCAATGAAAAGGCAACTACAACTGACACCAGAATCAATCAGTCAGAGGTGAAAAATAGGCCAAATCTGTAATAGCAGAGCATGCGATGACAGTAACTTCTGGTTTTAGAGAGAGCCATGATCAACTGAGATCCAAAACTTATTGCCAAACAAAAGAATAGACTTCCATAAATATTTTATATAAAACAACATGCCCAAATTGCCCTATATAATAATCTCTTTCATGAACTATATTGCATGAGAAATTGAGCTGCCATGGCACCTGCCATATTACTGTGGGTCTACCATTTCTATTTCTTTTCTGGAATTTCAAGTCTTCATTATATGTATATATCAACAGGAAAACTATGACAATTTTCATTTTATCTACCCAAAAGATGCTTGAATTTTAGAAACAATGACAACCAACCAATCAACAAACAAGCAAAAAAAAACAAAAAAACCCCCACTATCAATGATCAGCCTTATGGCACATTAAGAAATGTGTATAGTGAGGTGGTGAAGTGAAATTTCATGGGGGATAAGGAGCAGGTAAGAAAAAATCACAACAAAGAAGCAATTTGGCATAAAACTGCCACAAGGCCACAGGTGAGGGAGAGAATGGTGGTTTGGGGTGCAATTTTGAGGATGTATTGAAAATTATCTCTCTATAACTATCTGATGGTGTGATGTACACTGGGGAAAAAAGAAACAGGTGTATAAGTTTAAAAAGCTGAATTATTTAAATTCTATTAACACCTTAGAACCCTAAACAACATCTCCAATAAAAATCACAGAGGGATGCATTCATTCCCTCTCACCAGCCAGAGCCATCAGAGAATTGTGAGAGTGTTTCCATCAGTACCTGGAGAGATCAGGAGGATATAAATTTCACTAATAGATCTCCAGCTCATAAACCACAGAATATCAAGCTCCAAGCACTATCAGTTCATCAGAGGTGAGAGTAGCTGATTATTTAAATATATTTGTACATACACCTGTATATCCTATTTTTATAAAAATTTAAAAATTCCTTTAAAACTTTGGCATATTTTTTCCTCTTTTCCAATATTGGTGGGTTTTTTTTTTAATTTTTGGTATATTTTACCTACTATACTCAAATTTTCCAGAGATTTGCTGGCTTTATTCTTCTAATTATTCATTCACCAGACCAGCTATTAGTCATACATCAATTCTGAATTTTCTTCCTAATCAATGTGTAATTTTATATTTATTTTATCCAGTTCCTTAGTTTTTTATAAGGTTTGATCCTTTTTAAACCTTTGAATAGTTAATTTGATAATCTCATCTTTTACTAAAATAAATAACTTTAAAGGCAGCAAACTTTCTGTGAGTAATATTTGGGCTGCATTTTATTCGTTTCAAAATGCAGTGCCATTATCTTTATTATTTTTAGACATTTTTGTTTAACAAATGCTATTTTATTCAAGTGTATATATGAATAGATACACATATAATTGAAAATATATTATTTTTAAATTTTAAGAAAAGGTAGATCATACCAATATGCAGAAAAGGACTGCCATACAGTGCTGCCTACCCCAGGGCTATATGAGACAATTCTTTGGGTCTTTTTATTTTCATGTCATTATCAGATAAGTGTGGTTTTATTACCTAGGCAATCAAGTTCAATACCTGTCAATAATGTAAGAGATATTGAAGACTACCTAATAACCTTAATCTCAATTGTTTCCTTCCAAATATTTGAAAACCACATGAAGCATGAGTGGAAAATTTATGTGAAAGCCGTAAGTTATTTAAACATGAACTGTAACAGATACTGGATAACATTAAATCTAGGTATGTTAAAATATATCATCATTTCTTATACTTACCATCATGATTTTTCGAGAGATGTTTGCAAGGAATCATTGGAATTGATCAGTAAAAACCCATCCATTGGGTTTTGCTCCAAAGGATGGAGCATTTGTTTTTGAGGAGACAAGTAATAGACATCTGCTCCACCATAAGATAAGTCTGAATGTTTTTTGTCTGTTTGATTTGATTGATTGATTGATTGCCTTCTCATTCTCTGAGTGTGGAACCAGTGCGATG
>NC_058411.1:51061841-51089062 GCF_002201575.2 Neomonachus schauinslandi
ATTGATTGATTGCCTTCTCATTCTCTGAGTGTGGAACCAGTGCGATGTTACCATGTCCTGCTACAGCGCCATTGGCTCATTATTCACTATTGTGGGTACAGAGAAGGCATTATAACGGGAGCAGGGTCATAGGAATGGTATACAAGGATGGCATAGCTTCAAACGAATCCTGAGAATTAATATCACTAATTTTTTCAGTACTAATAAAAATGAATTATCAAAATATTTAAGATATGTAAAGTGATAAAAATGTTGGTCAAAATAAGAATAAATTCTTTTTGAAAGTAAATATCTGATTGTTTAGAAACATCTAATGTTGTACCTTCAGTATTAACATCATAGAGAAATAATTTTATAATAATTAATAGCATGGTTATTAAAGAGTGTCATGGTTAGCTTATTAATTTTTTGAAGATAAAATCTCTGAATGCAAAGGGTTTAATTACACTCTTTCTTAGATATTGTATCATATTGTCTTAAGTTCATTTTAAAAAGAGGGATAAATTTCCTCTGAAAAATCTTATAAAATATTCCTGATATGGAAGAAAATCAAAATAGATTGTTTTTGAAATTTAAAAGAAGCTGGTCCCTTGGAAGTCTTTTTGAAAACAGCTTTTAAAGCTTGCCAGATAAGTAGTAGTTTGCCCAAAAGGGGACTACAGAAATTATTCATGAAGTGGCATTTTACATCTAGGAATCTTTCCTGGAAATTAGAAGCTGTTTGGAGTAATAAAAAGGCTTTGGGGAAATGGGCAATAAGTTGTAAACATTTTCCTGGATTATGGGGCAAGATATGACATCATTTTCAATTTTATTTTATTTTTTTTATTTTTTGAAGAATAACTGACATATGATATTGTATTAGTTTCAGGTGTACAACATTTTCCAATTTTAAATGAGGAAATTGTTTTGAAAAAGGATTGAAAGACACTGAATCAAGGTATATTGAATAAAGTTATACTTAAGCTCCTATGGGAAATTGGTACTTACATTTAATGTGATATTACATTGAATAAGTCAAATTACATTTTACATTACATTACAAATTACAATTACATTGACTGCAATATACTCATTTATAATTACACATTTGTGTTTGTATTTGTTTCTGTGTTCATATTCATATTTAGGGTAAGATCATTTCCATACTGAAAAATAAGAAATGATCAAAATGTGGGTCTAGAAATTGTAAATAATTCCTGAAAGACATGGGATCATATTGGCAAGAGCAGCAGAAGCACATTGAAAAATATATGCCTGGAGGGCAGTATAGGAATGGGATGGTCATGGGGGCTTCCCCTCCCCAATCCATTGCAGAAAATAACTAGAAATCTGGATATAATGCTAAAAGAAGCTCCCTGAAGTCCCTTGAGAGTGAACAGATGCTGCAGACTCTGCTAGGGAGTTCATTCTAGGAGGAGGGCAGCAGGATAATATGAGTTTCCATTTTCTGAGGCTTTTAGTCTGGGAAATCGTTAACAAGACATAATTAGTTTTAGAATTTTTTTTTTAAAAAACTTTGTTTCCTTTTAGAACAAAATGCTTAATTTGTAGGGTAAAGGGTAACAAAAACTGTCAACTTTAGGACACTGGTAAAAAAACAACTACAACAGGGAGAAAGAAAACATTTGACATTAGAAGAGAGGCAGTTTTGTGTCCCAAACTACAGCTGAAGGAGGGGCAACAGCAATTGTAAAGGTCATAATCCCATTATTCAGGGACAAGGGACTGCCTAAAATTAAGGTCTAATCAAACCATTGGAAAACACGGACACAGTACCATTTACCACTAGGCTAAGAAGTAATAGTTAATATCCTCCTGGAACAGCAGCAAGGGCAAGATTTCACAGAGCTATAGTGCAAAGGGAACACAGAAGGCATTGCTGGAAGAATTTGAAGTCTGTGGTGCACTGTGGGTAACTATAGCAACAACAAATCTCAAACCCTGTCCAACCCCTGACTACAGTAATTCAAACACCAATACTAAAAGCCTGCCAAAAGGAAAGGCATACCCATGTCAATGTAACTAGTGAAAATGTTTCTCAAAAGACAAAGGACAAATTAAGACTTTTCAGACGAACAAAAATGCAGAAAATTCATTTCTAGCACACCTACTGTGTAAGAAATGTTAAAGGAAGCTTTTCAGGCAGAAGGGACCATAATACCAGACAGCAATATGGATCTGCACAGTAGAATGAAAAGCACTAGAAGAAATGTAAGTAAAATAAATTTTATTTTTTCTTATTCTTAATTCAATTAAGCTTGAAATTATAACTGTGTAATTAAATATGGTATAAAAGAGTTGTATGTCTATAGCCTATGTGAAAGTAAAATGTATGCCAAACATAATACAAAGGATGGGAGTGAAGAGTTAGAAATATGCTGTTGTTAAGTTCCTCACACTATATGTGAAGTAGTATATTGTTCAAAGGTAGAATGATTAAAACTAAAAAGGTATATTGCTGACCATAGGCAACCACTAAAAATGTAAAGATTTTATCTAGTACTTGAGCTAATTGATACTGAATGAACACTTCAGCCAACCACAGCAGATACACATGTTTTCAGTTGCACAGAAAATAGTCATCAAGAGAGATTATATTCTTGGCCATAAAACAAATCTTAACAAACTTCAAAGAACAGAAAGAATACAAAGTATGTTTCAATAATTAGGCTACGTACCAATTGCTAAAAGCTATTTGGAAAATCCCATGACTCCTTGGAAATTAAACAGCACACTTCTAAATAACCCATGCATCAAAGAGGAAGTACTAAAATAAATTAAACTCTATTTTTAACTAGGTGAAAATGAAAATACAACATATCAAATTTTCTGGGATGCAGCTAAAATAATACTTAGAGGAAAATGTTTAGCATTAAGTGCTTATATTAGAAAAGAAGAAAAGTGAAATAGTAATTTATGCTTTCACAATAGGTAAGAGCAAACTAAACCAAATTCAAGCGAAAAGATCAATACTAATAAAGATAAAAGCATAAACCAAGACAATATGGTATTATTGGTGAAATGATAAACACGTGAATCAGTAAAGTTGAATAAAGAGCCCAGAATAGATCCACACTATCAAATGATTTTTTTTTTAAGATTTTATTTATTTATTTGTCAGAGAGAGAGAGAGTGAGCACAAAAGCAGGGAGAGCGGCAGGCAGAGGGAGAAGCAGGCTCCCTGCTGAGCAAGGAGCCTGATGCAAGACTCAATCCCAGGACCCTGGGATCATGACCTGAGCGGAAGGCAGACGTTTAACCAACTGAGCCACCCAGGCGTCCCTCAAATGATTTTTTTTTTAAGTGCAAAGGGAAGGCAATGAATAAAAAGGATGGTCAAGAAATGCTTCTTAACAATTTGCACATCCAGGGGCGCCTGGGTGGCTCAGTCGTTGAGCGTCTGCCTTCGGCTCAGGTCATGATCCCGGGGTCCTGGGATCGAGTCCCACATCGGTCTCCCTGCTCGGCAGGAGGCCTGCTTCTCCCTCTCCCACTCCCCCTGCTTGTGTTCCTGCTCTTGCTATCTCTCTGTCAAATAAATAAATAAAATCTTTAAAAAAAAAAAAAAACAATTTGCACGTCCATATACACAATCACCTCAATTCATATCTTACACCTTATGTAAAAATTAACTTAAAATGTATTACAGCTTTAAATGCAAACCATAAAATTACAGATCATCGATAAAAAAAAATCATCATAGAAAAACTTTGTGACCTTGGGTTAGGAGGCAAAGAGTTCTTTAAATACAATGCTGAGAGCTCAACTTATAAAAGTACAAACTACTTTCTGTCTGTGAAAGACATTGTTAAAAGAGTGAAAGGAGAAGCAGACTGGACAAAAATATCCATAAAACATACACTTTTGACACACAACTTGCATCTGGAAATTATAAGAAACAAAACTCAACAATAAGAAAATAAATCGATTAAGGATGCTAAAAATTTTAAACAGAAACTTTATCAAAGAAGATATATGTATAGTTCTATTCACAAAATAAGTCTTTGTTCCTTTAGAAAGATTTTTGATAAGTTCTTGAGACAAAGATGTCCATGATATGGAAAGACTGAGTATCAGGATTATTAGCAGTCCCACTGGTTTCTTAAATGAATGGAAGCTAGTAGGTCCTAAGATGACGGGAAGCATGGTATGGTCCAATAACAGTAACAATCACTCTGAAGGTCTGTTATATGCCAGAGGTGTGGACATACACAGCTATGGAGTCCTCACGTAGAAAGAGCTGATCAGATTCTGAGAGGATAATAAGAAGCAAAGAGATGACAGGTAGCATTTACCTACTCAGCTCTGTCACTTCCAGCAAAATAGCTCTGGCTGAGAACCGTGGCCCCAAACAAAGAAATTTACTACCCATTCCAAGATCAAATGATTCAGAAGCCACCAACTACTAAAATGGTAGTCAGAAGTGCAGCTGATTCTGAAAACTTCATTCTGAAATTGTTTTGTACCCTTTCCTTATATATGTCTATCTCAAAACATCAAACATCCTGGAACTTACATACTAGTAGTCCCATTCAAAGCATTTCCATTCATTTGACAACATTAACTGTTGCTTACTATATAACCTAGAAGAGCATTCTAAAATCACTACTAACCAAGGAAGAGAAACAGGGAATTAATAACAGCTAGATTTGACTTGAATTAATCTTAAAGTTCATTACTGTGCAAAACTGAGTAAGTCCTGTTTTTAGTAAATGGCCTTGGAAGCCCTATCAGTTAACATTTAATGGTGTTGGTTATGAGTTAAGACCTAGGTGAGTGTTTCTTAAGCTTTAGTGTGCATGTGAATTCCTTGGCATCTTGTTAATGTGCAGATTCTACTGCAGTAGTTCTGAGGTGGGGCCCAAGATCTTACATTTCTCCCATGTTCCAAGACAATGCTGTTAGTCTGTGGAACAACACATTTGGAGTTGGCACGAACCTAGAATACTGAGTGTTTCTTGACACTGAGTAAATCTCCAATAAATGTTATGTATTCAAACACCTGGCCAAAGAAGATGAAGATGCTGTTAGAGTAGGTCTAAGGGCAAAACTAGACTGCACTAAATGCAAGAAACATTCATGGCTTTAAACACATAGCTTTTAATCTCAAGGTTCTCTTTGTATCACCACATTAAAAAATCCTTAATTCTAATCTAGAAAATTTACTTTAGCATGTACTACTATAAATAAATTTTAGCAAAAGTCTTTTTAAAACACTGGGAAAATAAACATCACACACAAGAAAACTGATATTGAAGTTTAGATAAGTGATGTATTTGAAAAGTTATTTAGAAACAATATTAAATTGGAAGATCATGTTAATCATGTTATTAAATGGGGAAGATCAAATTCCCCATCATTTTACTTTAGCAAGTAACACATAACATTTTAAAGACGGTTATCTACTTGTCAAAAATTTATTAAATTTTAGGTGAATGAAGTATTTTAAATGAATCTCTCAATTTATGGCCACCTTCAAGTTGAGAAATGAAGTTATTTTTTCAGGGATAATTTATTCATTGATTTTATTTTGCATTATTTCTACTTGAGAATACAAAATAGTAACCTATCATAAGTGAGATGAGAAATGCCATTTCTTTAGCATAATGCTCATTCAGGCGATGAAAGAAAAACAAAAACAACAATCGCCTCATCTATGCAATTTGTTTCTCCTGTTCATGATGAAACCTTGTAGTTTTCTATACTACTGTTGGGACAAAATTCTATTTTCACTTTCAATAATTTTTTTTCTTCATTTTCCTAAACCTGTTTCCTTCTTAAACTATTTATATTTTATCTTTAAAGTTGACTTTTCTCATTACCATATAATTTCATTTATATATTTCACAGATTTCTTTGTTGAGGTCCCTTGTTTACTAATGGTGTATATACTCTTAGTATGTGTAAGTAAGAACAGCCGGTGAACAGATTATGTGAGTTTTCTAAAAGTAGAACTTTAAAATAATTATCTTTTATTTTAGCTTCTTTAACAATATTATCATCTTGAGCCTCTGATTTAGTCTTTAAATATGTAAGCAATATATTTAAATGCATTCTCTATTAGCGATGTTAGTTACCTTTAAAGCAAAAACATTATAAAACATAAAAAAAACAATGGAAGTTATTACATGATTATTAATATATAATTAAATATTCAATTAAATTTTATATAATTTGAAATACACTAGCATATTTAATTTGTGGCACTGAAATATAACATCACTACTCTAAGAATCAGTTCAAGAAGCAGATCATTTATAAAATATGAGACTGTAGGGGCGCCTGGGTGGCTCAGGTCATGATCCCAGGGGCCTGGGATTGAGCCCCGCGCCGGGCTCCCTGCTCCTCGGGAAGCCTGCTTCTCCCTCTCCCCCTCCCCCTGCTTGTGTTCCTGCTCTCACTCTCTCTCTCTGTCAAATAAAAAGAAAAAAATGTGAGGCTGTAAAAACCACAAAACTATGTAAAATAAAATGGATAAATGAGAAGTTCCACTTTTCTTTTTTTTTTTTAATTTATACTCAGCATGCTCCAACATTTGGAGATATTTGTTTGGATTATACTGAATGCTGTGCAGTCATTATTTCATCAGTGGGCTCTCTCCATTGCATATTTCATAGCATCGCATATATAGCATGTGTACATTTACATAATTATTGCATCAACAACATTAGGTAAATATATACAAACCACTTTTATCCTTCAAGGATAGCGGTATTTTCAGAAACTTCCTTTTTAAAATATAATTCCCCATTTCTGAGGCTCTCTGAATTCTTTATACTCTCAATCAGGTAAATAAAAATTACCTTTATTTCTGAACTCAACTATTTACAAATAATAGAATAAAATTTCATTCTGGATGCAGATGAATAATTACCATTTACATATAGTTATTTTAGGGCATTCTGACATTCAGCTGATATTCTTAAATGCCATATTCATATCACCTGCCGTGTTCATTGCACATGACATTATACATTGTTAACATTAAGTAAATTATATAAAGGTAATCCATTTTTTCCAGTTTAATAAATAGTTCCTAGTCTAAAACGCTGGGTTAAGTAATATTAGCAACTGTCTTACTACTGGATCTCTCAGAACTAGTAATATGTTAATGTATACTATGACTTCTCAGGAAAAAAAAATTTCAGTATTTTCAAGCATTTCTAATCATGGAACCTATTGTTTTACAGAATATGCCTCAAAACTATTATACTGTGGAATATAATTTATTGGGGTGGGGGGAGTTACACAGAGTATTATGCAAGAAATAATGGGAAGACATGCAGATTTTTAAATGGTCATTCATCTTAATAAATACTTATTTGAGTAGACACCCATTAAAAGAATACAGCATATTTATAAAACATATAAAATGTTATTAATAAAATAATTTATTTCCATAAAATCTGAGATCATAGAGCTCCTGTCAAACTATAACTTACTTATCACAATTTAGGAAATGTTTTATGGTAGAGACAGGTTAGTACAGATTTGATAGATCTTGGGTTTAAATCACTCCTATAAGATTATATATAATTCCAGGTAACACATTTTAAAAGAGAGGCAAACTGTTACCTGCTGGGAATGGAGGAACTGAAAGGGTAAATGGGCCACACATTTGGTGACCAGAGGTTTTGAGATTGATTAGTAAATAAAGGAAAAAACAGTCTTTCCTTTACACTATGGAGTTAATTGTTAAAAGTGTAAAGGACTTCTTGGGGAAACGTGGAATTCTCTGGGAATGGAAATACTAAAACATAAACAAATTTAGTTTCCTAAAGAGAATACAAGGGCCAGATGAAATGTTTCAATATACACTTCCAAACTTAACATTCTATGATTCTGCATTCCAGGAATAAAAATGTAAGCTTTCTATTGTGTTATGTGTGAAATTATTCACAAGTTCTGAGTAGACTGAAATAAAATCAGTTCACAAATCAGCCAAATCTGTCCCATATTTATTTTATTTGATCAACATGTAAATACTGAAGAGATAATAAACACCAAAATCCCAGGAAACCCAATGACTTTGGGCTGTTGTCCAAATGAATTCATTCCTTCCTTTGATTCTACTTGACCTTTTACAAAAGAACAACTAATCTCCAGATTGTTAGGTTTGAAATTGCTATAAAAATTAGTATAATTTTGAAAAAATAGATGGATGGGGAGCTATTATAATTATCTCAAAGAACTAGACCCAGATAGACATTTTAATAAATGATGTTGGGACAACTGGGTAGCCATTTAGAAAAACATGAACACAAATCCTATAAGGTAACATACAGCTATATAAATTCTAAGAAAAAAATGACCGAATTCCTCTACCACCTGAATGTATGAGAAAGCTTTCAGACTATAAAACAAAGTGCAGAAGTAACAAATGAATAAATTGATAAATGTGACTAGAAATTTACAAGTATACACTTTCCCAATGTTAAAAACATCTCAAAATCAAATATAAATTTAAAAAACTGGGAGAAATTGTTTGCAAAATATATCACAGACAAAAGACAAAATGCATGGCATATAAAAATCAAGGCCATTTTTTTTAAAAAATTGAGGAAATAAGGACTACAGCTTCTAGTCAAAATGGAGTAAGAAGGATCAGATTTATCCTGTCAGCTGAAACAACTCTGGTGAAACATATGACTCAATGACATTCAAGACACTGTACAAAAAGATATTGGATACAAGACATTGAAGGACAACAGTCACTGAGAGACTGGAATCAACTGAAGTGAACCCATGATTGTACTAGGTAACACCCTAGAGAAACACTCTGGAGACTAGTGACGGAGGAAGAACCTAGGCAAAGCACAGTGATTTCTCTGGGTTGAAGAGATGGAGCTAGGATCTAAGGAAACCAAGACAGCTTCACCAGGCAATTTCGCAAGGCAGAGTACTAGAGAGAAGAGAGTTGAAAGAGAAAATGCCATAGATCTCAAGAGCATCCCCATCAACATTCAGTTGAATACTGATCAGTTCATTTGTGTGGGGAGAGTGAAGTCTTGGAAAGAATCACCTAGAAAGATTATAAGAAATAGAGTTCATATAGGGCTTAGAAAAATTTTTGTGCTCACCAGCCTGAGTGGGGAAAAACGTGTGTAATTAATGGGGTCACAACTAAGATACTAAGAAGAGTCTTGCCTCAGTGGTGGAGAAAGATTAATCCTAGTCTAAACACAGCTTTGGTCCCACGTAACAAAAAGTAGGATTCAAATGATCAAACTCATTACTCTTTCCAGGTGATTTAATCATGTTCCAGAAAAACCATTCAAGGATATTTATAGGAAAACAAAATTGCCATACATGTAAGTAGACAACATTTACAATGTCCAGAATCTAATTTAAAAAAGCACCAGGAATGCAAAAAAGTACAACCCAAAATACTAAATGAAAATATAACCCAAAATGAGGAGGAAAAAAAAATCAATCCATTAAAACTGACCCAAAAAATGAAACAGATGATAGAATTAGTAGACATTGAAATAGTTATAACATATTCAAAAGACTGGAGGAAAAAACCGGACATTTTGTAGAGACAAGGATGATATAAAAAAGTCCTCAATCAAATATCTTGAGATGAAAACAAAATGGTGAAGATAAAAAAACACACTGGATGGGATTAACAATAGGTTAGACATTGCAGATGAGATTAGAGAACTTGAAGACAGCAATAGAAACTCCCCAAAATGAAACACAGAAAGAAAGAAAAAGAAATCTGAAAACCATGGCCCATCGGCCAAATCCAGCCTTCTTGTTTTCACATTGTTTGTGGCATTTTCCCACTATAATAGCAGCACTGAGTGGCTTGTGACAAGCACTATAAGCCCCAGAAAGCCAAAAATATTTGTTATCTGACACTTTATAGAAAAGTTTGGCAACCCTTGTTCAAGCCAATGCAAGAAGACAAATATGGTAACGATAATGGTGATGGTGATGATGACAGTAGTAATAGGAGTAATTGTAATAGTAGTAGTAAAGTACACTATTTGCTTAGGAGGAAATAAAACTTGTTTTCACAGACAACATAATCATTTACATTGAAAATCCCACTTGAATCTATTTAAAAGCTACCAGAACTTGTAACGGAGTTTAGCAAAATTATTGGGTAAAAGTTATATAAAATTTAAGTGCATATCTCTATACTGGCAAAGGACAATCAGAAATTAAAATTATAAAAACAATACCACACACCATATATGCTTGCATTAATAATATGAAATACTTACAAATTAAGTTGACAAAAATATGTTCAATAATTATATACTGAGAACTATAAAACTTTGCTGGAGGAACTAAAGATGACTTAAATGGCAGGAGGGAATTGACTGCAAAGGGTCACAGGTGATTTTCTGAGTAATGGAATATTCTGTGTCTTGATTGTGGGGGTGGATGAATGACTGTATACATTGTCAGAACTCATCACAATTGTACACCTAAAAAGGTGAATTTTATTGCATTTAAATTATATCTCAATAAGCTTGTCTCAGACAAATCCTCTTTTTTAAAAAAGAAAGTGCCAAAGACATAAACAATTAAAAATAAAATATAAAATTAAACCTATGAATGATGTAAACTTATGGTAAAGGATACAAAAATAAAAACTATACTACAGTATAATTCCTCATCCATCAGCTTGGCCCAAATTCAAAAGTTTAGCTACAGAGGAACAAGTATTCTCATACATTGCTGTTGGAAGGCAAAAAAAGTACAAGGATTATGGACAAATTTGGCAATAACTAACAAAACTACATGCTATTTTTCCTTCTTCACTGAAATTCCATTTCTAGGAATTTACCTTGAAGATAACCACCACAATAATAAAAAAATACATATGCATGGGATTATATGTTACAGGATTAACTGTTCTCAAACAACATTGGATAGCACTAAATGTTTCAATATAGAACTTTGCTTGACTAAACTATGGTACATGAGCATAAAGAAATTCTTTGCAGTTAAAAAAAAATAAGGAACAACTATAGAAATGAATGTGGAATGACTTCAAGGATATATTAAGTGAAAAAAGCAAAGTGCAGACCAACACCCACACTTACACTTGTGTGTAAGAAAGAAGAAATAAAGCATGCATAATTTTCTTACTTTAACAGGTTGAAGCACATGGACTCTACTTCTGGTAATGAGATGTCACAAGGAAATACTGCTGTCCTCTCTGCAGAAAACAAGTATAAAATTGCAAAATATTACTTAAAAATCACCATTTCAGGCACACACACACAAAAAACTAAGTTCAGATAACAACTTGAGAAGTGTTTATTCAAAATAAATTGTTTCTGTGTTGTGTAAGCAAACTAATTTTGTGGTATTCTTGCCTGAGGGTATTATAATCCCACCCTCACTTAAAGCTGTATCAACCAAAGACAGTACTTTCTGAGGAAACCATCAAAGCTCCCAATATTTTAAGAGGAAGATTTTGGAAATGAGAGACATGGAAAATGACTGAGAAAATAAACTTACCACACAACCCGCCCTTGCTGGAAGGCTGAGTAAATGACATATACCTGAGGAGATCCTAGTCTCCCCAGACTTGGAATTTTCTGTCTCCTTGAATGTGTTCCTCAAGCCATACACACACAACTCAGTCAGCATAAGGTGGAAGCCTTCATTGTTTGAGGTATCTGAGCCTAATCATACTTAAACTTTTGACTGACTTTAAAATATGCAGGAATTAAAGAGGGCACATACTGAATGGAGCACTGGGTGTTATATGCAAACAATGAATCATGGAACACTACATAAAAAACTAATTATGTAATGTATGGTGATTAACATAATAAAATTAAAAAAAAATAAAATATGCAGGAAAAAGCTCTTAAAAAAAAAGAAAATCATAGATATGGCATACCACAGATAGATTTCACAGTGTTAGTCCAGAAAATTGTCCATTAAACATATAAATAGGGGTGCCTGGGTGGCTCAGATGGTTGAGCATCTGCCTTTGGCTCAGGTCATGATCTCGGGGTCCTGGGATTGAGCCCCATGTCAGGCTCGCACCTCTGCCTCTCCCTCTGTTTGTGCTCTCTCTCTGTCTCTCTCTCAAATGAATAAATAAAATCTTAAAAAAAAACAAATAAAATAAATGAAAACGCAGAAATTCTCAGAAAAACAAAACAGAATCAGAAGTTGTCTACATTGTCCATTTTCCAATAATGATTAAATGTGCAAAGAAATATGTAATTGCCAATAATCAAGGGAAGAAAAAGAAGCCAATAGGAAGAACTCTGAATGTCTGAGTGTGCTCAGTTTTTGGATTTAGCAGATAGACTTCAATACAGCTTTCATGTGTAGGTTCAAAACTTAAAGGAAAACGAAGAATTATAGGATTATGTGCTACGAATTAGTGAACAAATCTCATCAGAGAAGTAGAAACTATGAAATAAGTCAAAGGAAAATTCCAGAATTGAAAAACACAATAAAAATTCTCCGATGGAATTAACAGCAAATTTGAGCTGTCAGAGAAGGAATCATTGAACTTCAAAGTAGACTAATAGTAACCATCTAACATCAAAAACTCAAGAAAAATAGATCGAAGAAAAAATGAAAAATCTCATATCACAATTCCCAGCATTGCACACTACGTGAAAGTACAGTCCCAGAGGATGAAAAAAGATAAAGGAGCAAAAATAGAGGAGGGGCACCTGGGTGGTTCAGCCGGTTAAATGTCTGCCTTCCTGCTCAGTTCATGATCCCAGGGTCCCAGAACACCGCCTCCCTGCTCACCGGGAATCCTGCTTCTCCCTCTCCCTCTGCCACTCCCCCTTGCTTGCGCAGGTGCGCGCGTGCGCTTACGCACGCACGCACGCGCACATACGCTCCCAAATAAATAAATAAAATCTTTAAAAAAGTTCAAAAAAAAAAAAAAGAAAAATACTGGAGGAAACAATGGCCAAATCATCCCAAATTTGGTATAAAACAATAACTTCCAGATCAGAGAAATTTAACAAACCTCACATAGGAAAATATAGGAATGTCACAAAGGAAATCACATACGGACTCATCACAATTAAACTGCTAAAAGCCAAGATACGACATTAACAAGAGCAAGAGGAAATTAATACAAAGCATACAGGGCAATGAATATTATTAATGGCTGAAATTCCATCAGAAATAATGGAAGCCAGAAGAATGGCATATTCAAAGGTGTTGAAAGAAAAAAAATTAACTTTGAAGTAAGAATTTTATGTCCAAACTATTTTTCAAAAATTAAGGTATAAAAAAAGACATTTCTACATTTCTAGATAAATAAAACCTGAATTTGTTACTACCATATGTGTGCTACAAAGAAATGCTAGTGCAATTATCTATAATAGCCAAACTATGGAAACAGCACAGTTGTCCACTGACTGATGAATGGATAAAGAAGAGGTGGTACACACACACACAAACACACACAACACACTACACACACACACACTGGAATATTACTCAGGCATAAAAAAAGAATGAAATCTTGCCATTTGTAATGACATAGATGGAGCTAGAGGGAGGGTATTATGCTAAGTGAAATAAGTCAGTCAGAGAAGGACAAATACTGTATGATTTTACTCATATGTGGAATTTAAGGAACCAAACAAATGAGCATGGGGGAAAAGACTGAGAGAGAGAGAAAATGGCAAACCGAGAAACTGACTCCTAACTACAGAGACCAAACTGATGGTTACCAGAGGGGAGGTGAGTCGGGGGGTGGGTTAAATAGGTGATGGGGATTAAGGAGGGCACTTGTCATGATGAGCACCAGGTGTTGTATGGAAGTATTGAATCATTAAATTGTACACCTGAAATTAATATTACACTGTATGTTAACTAACTGGAACTTAAAAACAAAACAAAACAAAAGAAATGCTAGTGCAGATCCTTGAGACTGAAAAAAAAAATGCAGCAAAAGGAAGCTTGGATCCAAGGAAAGAATAAGTCATCACAAATACTAAATATGGATGTTAATATAAAAGCATATGTACATTCTTTTCTTCTTTTACTTTCTTTAAAATAAATGACTGTTTTTTAAAGCAAATTTTGTATAATTATATTTTAGGTTTTATAGTATACATACATGTAATACATATCACAATAATAACAAAACAGGAAGAGGAAATGAAACTATACCAATGCAAAGTTTTTATATTTTAATGAAAGTAAATATGTATTTACTTGAAATATACGGTGATAAATTAAAAATTCCTATTGTAATCCTTAGAGCAACCATTAAAAAAAAACACTAAAATGACTTCCCCCCTTTCCACGGTGTGTGTTCCAATCCAGGTATAGTGCATTTCAACAGGTCTGGCTTTCAGCAGGACAACAGTACCCCAGTGGAGATTGAGATGTTTCTCTTCAGCCAATAGCACAAAGCAACTCACCCATCCTGGTGGAACATCTCCCTGCAAATTCCAGTTGGATAATGCCTTTTCCAGGCATGATGGGAATTGGTGTTCTCAGAAGCATAGCACACTGATCCACCATGAGAGTTGGTACAGTGGCTGTTTCCGGCAACTTCCATACCTTTACGGTACTGAGTGTCTTAAAGCGGTCCTCAGTGTGGCATATGGAGCAATGGGCCCTATTGGTTGATTATTCAAATGTATTAAAGCCTGGGACATTACTTTATTCCACCAGGCCATGTGGTTTTACTTGCTAGAATTTAATCTTCTGCGTTAATATTGCATTCTTCCTTTCTACAAACCCCGCTACTTATGGGTTATAGTGGTGATTGAACCTCCATTCAATGTCATGTTCTTTTACCGAGTTTTGCACATTATGACCTTTGCAATGACCCCTGATCACTGTTCATTTGAGAAGGGTATTGGTATTAAGGCACTCTGCTTTTCTAAACCCCTAATGGTGGCAGCCTTGATTGCACGGTGGCAGGGGAAAGCAAGGGTTAGGCCAGGTGAGGTGCCCACACAATCCAAGGCATATTTAGAACCCTCATTTTGAGGGACAAGGCCAATGTAATCAATCTGCCAATCTCTGACTAGTTAAGAATTTTGGTGGATGGCCCCAGACTCCTATAGCAGTTGCCTTGGGCGTTGTTTAGAACACTCAGGACATGCTATTGCTGAGCTAACTCAGTCACTCCATTTCATGAGCAAGCCAGCATTTTTGGCAATATGTCATCCCACCAGGGTCTTTTTATGCACCCAGTCTGCTGTATCTACTGAAGTGTCAGTTGCTACGGCTCATAACCAGTCTAGGCCATCAGCTATTATCAGAAGTCTAGGGTAATTACTATTTTTAAAAGTTTTATTTATTTATTTGAGAGAGTGCATGAGAGAGAGAACAAGCAGGGGAGGGGCATAGGGAAAGGGTGAAGCAGGCTCCTGGATGAGCAGGGAGCCTGATGTGGGGCTTGATCCTACTACTCTGAGATCATGACCTGAGCCAAAGGCAGATGCTTAACCAACTGAACCACCCATGCACCCCACTGAAAGATTTATTTGTTTGTTTGTTTGTTTATTTGAGAGAGGGGAGGGAGGGGCAGAGGGAGAGGAAAAGAGAGAATCTCAAGCAGACTCCCCTCTGAGCTGGCAGCCTGACGTGGGGCACGATCCCAGGACCCTGAGATCATGACCTGAGTTGAAATCAAGAGTTGACTGCTTAACTGACTCAGCCACCCAGACACCCCTCGGGTAATTACTATTTGAAAGTTTCTTTTGTATTAGAAGTCAGACAGCATGAGATGCTTCTTCCATTTCATTGTCAATTGCTATAATATCCTCCCCTTTGCTCTCCTCACTTTCCCAGAGATTCCACCCTGTAGTCTCCTAATCAGGCTTTGTTGCAGCGCTTGAAACGTAATCCACAGCAATTTGTTCCCTACAGCTTTGCAAAATGGCACACTAAGATTTCCACCTTATTATCCTGCTTCCCCATCTTGTCTGCCAGCTCTGAAGCTGGCAAAATAGCGGACAACTGCATGTCCTTCTCAAACCACATCTATTCATCCAACTTTCTAACTGGGACTTCAGCCTCTGGTTGGGCATCGGTGGCCAGCCGGAATGCCCATAGTAGTAGCCAGTCTGCTGTGGCCTCAGTGTACAATACACAGTTTCTCTAACAAATACCTTAAAGCACGGGGCATTTGGGGGCATCCCCATACTCACTTGGCAGTCCACAAGCATCTAACATACAGGCCACCTCTTCCCACACGGAGATCAATGGCCAACTAAGGTTTTCCCCAGCAAATGCTTTCTTCCCAAGACCCATTCCTTCAGTCTCCTGGCTAGTGAGCCAATTGTTGGTTTGCACCTTTGGTTGTTTCACCAGGTGAAATTTGAAACTGGCCCCCATACGTAGAGGGCAAGGAGAGATCTATCAGGAAGGTAGACTGCTGCAAATTGGCAGGTGGCAGGTTTAATAAATGAGCAAGGGAATTTACTTACGAGGCTTGTCTTCAGCAGCTGCAAGACAAATAGATCTCCAGACCTGCCCGCCAGAATCTTAAAAGTTTATATAGAGGTCTTAATGGGGTTTAGTCACGTATACTTCCAGAAGCCCTCAAGAACATACTACTCTCTCAAGATTCCGTCACTGAAATTGCCCAGACTATGGGAATGTTGGGCGGAACCTACATTCCAAGGACAGAAGCCTCCCAATTGCCGCGTCTGACTGCCAGGTCAACTGGCAGTCATGTCCTCTTGATGACCTCCTCTAATAATTGGGGAAAGAATAGCATTTTTTTTTTCTCTTTCAATACATGGTATGGGAATAACCTTATGTAGATTAAGGAATATTGGCTAATGATTTATTTTATTCAGTGGGTTATATTCCAGTATGCACTAATATATTTTGTGCAGATATTGTCCCTTATTTGACCCTTTGGAGCATTTCATGGCTCTTTTAGCATAAGTGGTAGAGCTGGAAAACACTCATTTTGCCACCATCATAATAAAAATTGTTTGGGCAAGCATCACTAATGGATTCTACATCTAAGGGAGGATTTTGATGAGAAAACAAGAGACAAACCTAAAATAAGAAACATTTTATTTTTAAAACTGACCTGTATTCTTCGTAAATGTCAATTTCATAGAAGACTAAAGCATAATACTAGATTCAAAAACACTAAAGGAACATGACAGCCTAATGTAGCACATGATGATTGAGAAGATCCTGTAATGAGAAAAATAAAAAATAAAAGGACAATATAGGGCAGCTGATAGCATTGAGATATGGATTACAACTAAAGTATTGTATCAACGTTCAATTTCCTCAACTTCAGAATTGTATTATGATTTAAAAAAATACACACAAAAATGTTATTAGAAATAAAAAGGGGTAAAGACACAGTGATAAAGCAAATATGCCAAAATGTTAAAAATTAATGAATCTGAGTAAAGGATATACTGGGGTTTTCTGTACTATTACTATTCTTGCATGTTTGTAAGTTTGAAATTATTTCAAAATAAAAATTTAATAAAAAGTTTAAATAACCACATATAAGGTATTACAAAACTCAAGATATTTCAACAAACTTGTAAGCAAAGTTAATTCAAGGAATGGCAATTACAAAGAAAACAATCAAAACCAAAATGAGTTTTTTAATTTAATGTGGGGAAATAATTGACTTATTTCATCTTAAGAAAATATGAGTAAAAATATGAATATAAGCTTCATGACAAAGTAAACATTACATGAAAATAATTTTGCTCTTTTTACTTTCTATAGGGTTGAACAACAACCCACGGGTAGGTAGATAAGATAAAGAAAATAAATAAGTATAGCCAAAAGAAATAGATTTTCTCTAGGGCGCCTGGGTGGCTCAGTCAGTTAAGCTACTGCCTTCGGCTCAGGTCATGATCCAGGGTCCTGGGTTGGAGTCCCACGCTGGGCTCTCTGCCCAGTGGGACCCTGCTTCTCCCTCTCCCTGCCGCTCCCCCTGCTTGTGCTCTCTGTCAAATATGTAAATAAAATCTTTTTAAAAAATGAATATTTTTCTATTAAACTTTTAACCATTGAAAAAATATTAATATGTAGGACATTCTCATGTTACAGTTTATGCCTCTGCACTGAGATAGAATAATACCTCACCATATATCATTCAATGAAAAGATACCCACTTTTCTAGTTAACCTTAATACCCATCTGTTGTCCAGAATGGCTTCAGTTCATACACAAGAACAATTAGTTTTTGATGCATTTATGTGTAGTTATGGTAATATTACTAGTTGAAGCCAAATATTTTAATCTTGTGAATCGTCTAATTCATTAACCAAAACATTTGAGCTTGGGGTCACAGGGTTGAGAATTTAAAAAGAAAGATTCTAAAATTATGAGACAGAAAATAGAATAAAAGAAAATGTCCCTTTGGTCCTCTGGTGTTCAGAAATTATTACAATTAAATTTAGAATTGTGACTGGCACTTAGTAAAATAATGGGGTTTAGATATGTGGTAGACAGCCTAAGGTCTAAGGGCATTTAACAAGGAAGTAGAGAAAACAAAAATATACCCATATTTTCAACTTTCTGTCCAGTGTTCCCTTCTCTACACTACACTTACTGTTGACTAAAGTTGAAGATCCTGCAAACAAAATTCCAAAAAATATAGAAATACTTAATAAATAATTTGAGTGCATGCATATGTGTTACTGTAAATCATGAAAGTATTTTTTAATTTGGTGAAATAGTTATAATAGAATCTCTTGTATTAAAAATCATGGAAATATGTTTCAACATTTTTATCACAATAATAAGGAAAATTGAAATGAATTAAATTCTAATTATAAAATATTCACATTTCAGATTATCAAATTTAGATATCATTATGAAACCCCTAGGGTTATTGGAGCAAGATCATGTCCTTCCTTCATGGTAGAAAAAAGTTCTCCATTTGAAAAATCAACTCCTGATGTGCTATAATTGGGCACTAGTAGAGAATGACCATGGGGCACTAAATGATCTTGAGACCGGTGAAACTTATTATCAGCTGTTATTAAAAGATCCAGCAAATAACAAGACTGAGTAGACACAGCAGAAAAACCCAGGATATGGTGAAAACTATTTACTTATAAATGGGCTCAAAGGTACACCCAGTTCACCTACCTCTTCTTCTTCAATTCACACTTATGGCCTTTTCAGTGTTTCTTATAACCAACTAACTTAAAAATAAAGGACTTGGGCCTGAATCATAGATGTGTCCATGTACTATGTTGGCTGAAGCTGGAGAAGGATGTTTGGTGCCCTTAAGGGTAGTCCAGAAGGAGAATGGTGAAGGGAAATCTTTCCAGACGTCATAGCTGAGAGCAGTACATTTGATTATAGACTTATACGGAAGACAAGTTGGCCTGAAGTGTGGATATATATTGACTACTGGGCAGTGGGACTTACCTGGCTAGTGGGTCAAAAACCTGAAAGGACCAGCACTGAAAGATTGGGGACAAGAAAGTCTGGGGAAGAGGTATATGGATCTCTATATGGAAGAGGGCACAAATGTGTGTATCCTATAATTCATATAATACCAACCAGAAAAGATATACTTCAGAAAAGATAAAATTACCTGTCCTGGGGATGTCAGACAGATACTCTCATCAGCCACTCTAGTGACTGCATTGTGGGCCCATAAAAGGAAGGACTATCTTTGCAAAAACGGTGGCTACTGATGAACTAATAGCATAGATTTCCTCTCACTATGTTGATCTAGCTATTGATCCTACTGAATAAAGAATTTGCCAATATCTGAGACAGATTTTGAGTCCCTTATAGAACACCATTCTTCAGAAAGTTCATCTAGCCACTGTGACAAGTCAATTATATTATATACTTCCAATCTTGAAAGGGTCAGTGAAACTCCCTCACTAGATAAATACTCCAGGTAATTCAACAATACAAATGACATGGACCAGCAAAAGTGCTGGCTAAAGGTAAAAACAAAACAAAACAAAACAACAACAACAGCAGCAACAACAACAACAAAAAAACTCTAGAATGAGTGCTGGGAAAGGGAGATGGCAAGAAACAATTATGGCCCAAACACCAGTTACAGCTCAGTCTTTTAATTCTCTTTAGCCTTTTAAAAAATATTGAAAACACTTACCACCTTGAATAACTGGACTTGCAAATCCCCCTTCCTTAGAGAAGATCTGGATACCATAGGACTATGAGAGAGAATCTGAGTGGTCCACTGAGTGGATATCATCAAATCCAGTTCACATGCCACCCCTGTGTCACACGGCTTTACCTGCCTCCTGATCCTTCAGGCATTTGCTCAATTGAGTGCTCCAACTGCCACTGTTCTGACCTCATCTCTTAAGATTGTTGAATATCTCAAGGTTTCTCAGAGTGAGGGTCAGGCTCTGACAGAGCATCAGTTGCTCCAGTGGAGCAGAAGCTCCAACAACTATGGCACCTTGTGGCAACTATGGACTGATCCCACCCATAGAGCCTTTGGCTCTTCCTACAAATTCTAGACCCAAATAAAGTGCCATGCTAAAGGTTATGACTCTGGATTCCTCAGCAACTATTCAGGAGGCATAGGCAACACAACCTGGAAGGACAAGGGACTAAATGCCTTTGGGCAGATTTTGAATAATGAGAGACAATAGATGAGAAGGAGCCATAGAATGAATCCTTCTCCCTTGTTCTCCACAGAGGATTATTCTGAGGTACAATAGCTCCATATGGCCTATCCAGAGACATTTGCATGATTCAGTGAGTAGTTGTGTTTATAATACCGTAGCCACTTTAGGAATATGCCAGCATCTATTTGCCTTTTTTCCCCTCCTTTCTTACTTCCTTTTTCCTTTACTAATTGTATCTCTGGCTTTATACTCCCTAATAAAACATCACATAAGCTATATTTCTGAGAACCCAAGCTAAGACATATTGGCATAAAATAAGACTTCTTTACACTTCAAAGAAATTATATAAACTTAAACAAAAATGAAGTGAGCATCTTACCTCATCTTTAGAATTATAGGTAATTCTAGTGATCTATTGCTGCAGAACAAATACTCCAAAACATAATGGCTTGAAAAAAAAGAATTATTATTCTTATGGGCATATGGGTTTATTGAATTCAGGTGGGAGATTTTTACTTGGGGTCTTTCATGTGGTCACACTCAGATATTGGCTGGGGTTGTAGTCATCTGAAGATTTGACTGGAATGGACATACCAGATGGCTCATACACATGAATAGTAGTTGCTGGCTGTCAGATAGGGGCTCCCTTGGGTTTGTCAACTAGGTTGTCTACATGGCCTTCAGTGGCTTTGCTTTCCTACAGTATGGTGATTTGGTATCTAGAGGGAGCATCATAAGAGTGAGAAGTTCCAAGAGGCCAATTAATAGTATTCTCTTATAATTCTTAATATTTCGGTGGTCAATTGTTATTTCTCCTCTCCCATTTCTGACTTTATTTATTCAGGTCCTTTCTCTTTTTTTCTTATTGAGTCAGGCTAAATTCCTAGAAACATACAATCTTCTAAAACAGAACCAGGAAGAAATAGAAAATCTAAACAGACCGATTACAACAAACAAAATTGAATCAGTAATCAAAAAACTAGCAAAAAATAAAAGTCCAGAACCAGATGGATCCACAGGTGAATTCTACATGGATTCACAGGTGAATTCTACTAAACATTTAAAGAAGAATTAATACCTATTCCTTTCAAACTATTCCAAGAAATAGAAGAGGAAGGAACATTTCCAAATATATTCTATGAGGTCAACATTATGCTGATAACAAAACCAAAGGCACCACAAAAAAGGAAAATTATAGGCCAATATCCCTGATGAAGATACATGCAAAAATACTCAACAAGGGGGGCAGAGCAAGATGGCGGAGGAGTAGGAGACCTGGATTTCGTCTGGTCTCAGGAATTCAGCTGGATAGGGATCAAACCATTCTGAACACCTACAAACTCAACAGGAGATCGAAGAAAAGAAGAGCAACAACTCTCTCATCAGAAAAGCGACCACTTTCTGGAAGGTAGGACGTGCGGAGAAGTGAATCCGAGGCGATATTCGGGAGGATAGACAGCGGGGGAGGGGCCTCCGGCGGCCGCTTCTGGCAAGTGATAGAGCCGCGGGGCACAAAATCGGAACTTTTAAAAGTCTGCTCCACTGAGGGACGTCACTCTGGTGGCTAAGCGGGGGTGGAACCCTCCGGGACAGTGTGGTCTCAGGACCCACGGGTCACAGAAAGACTGGGGGTGCCTGAGTGTGGCAGAGCTCCCAGGTATCGGAGCAGGGAAGCCGCTGCAGAGGCGGAGCCCAGGCGCAGGCTCTCAGCTCGGGGTTGCCATAAACTGTGATCCGCGGCACAGTCGGGCCACTGCTCCTCCAGCAGGGACCCAACAAGCGGCAGATCCGGGGAGACTCACCTTCCTCCCCCGGGAGGAGCCGCGCGGGAGTGCGCCGCAGGGATCTGCTGGGTTTGGAGACTCCACCCGGGGTCGGGTGCCAGAGATAGAAACCCGCGGTCACAGGCCGGGTGAGCACGGAGTGCGGCCGGAGACCGGGGAGACGGGAGTGACTGACAGCTTTTCTCTGGGGGCTCACTGAGAAGCAGGGCCCCGAGTTCTCGGCTCCTCCGCGGCGGAGATTGGGAGGCCGCCATTTTCACTCTCCGCCTCCAAAGCTGTACGGAAAGCTCGCAGGGAACAAAAGCCCCGGAGAGCAAACCTGAGCAGATTACTTAGCCGGGAGGGGGCAAGGGCGGGGCAATTCCGCCTCCGGCAGAGACATTTGGAAACCACGGCAACAGGCCCCTCCCCAGAAGATCAGCGAGAACAGCCAGCCAAGACCAAGTTTACCCATCAATGAGAACGGCAGAACTCCAGCTCTAGGGGACTACTGCACATAGAATTCATGGCTTTTTTACCATGATTCTGTAGTCTTTCAAAGTTAATTTTTTTTAACTGTCTTTTTTTCTTTTTTCTTTTCTTTTTTTTTCTTTTTGAATTTTTCTTTTTCCCTTTTTCAACCAACATCTTATCAATCCCTTTTTTAAAAAAAAAAACATTTTTATTTTTCATTTTTAGAGTCATATTCTATCCCTTCATAGTAGTTACCCATATTTTTGGCTTATATATATAAGTTGTTCTCTCTTTAAAATTTTGAGATAGTTTCTTCTAACAGATCAAAATATACCCTAAATCTCTAGTATATGGTGTTTTCTATTCCCCTGCCTGATCACATCCTCTCCCTTTTTTTTTTCTTCTTTTAAATCCTCTTCTTTCTTTTTTCAAACAACTTCTTATCAATTCCTTTTATAAAATCCTTTATAATTTTCATCTTTACAGTCATATTCCATCCCTTCATCATATCAACCCTTATTTTTGTACATATATAAGTTTTTCTTTCTTTAAAATTTTGGGAGGCACTTTCTTCTAAAAGACCAAAATACACCCCAAATCTAGTGTATGGCACTGATCTATATACCAGCCTGATCATATTTGATCACATTCTGGTTTTTTTGTTGTTGTTGTTTTGTTTTGTTTGTTTTTGTTTTTATCTTTATCTTTTTCTTTTTTTTCTTTTTCTTTTTTCTCTCTTTTCCTTTCTTTTCCCACTGCTTCAGGTTTTTTCTGATTTGTTTAGAGTATATTTTCTGGGGACGTTGTTACTCTGCTAGCATTTTGTTCTCTCATTAATCTATTCTCCTCTGCACAAAATGACAAGACGGAAAAAATCACCTCAACAAAAAGAACAAGAGGTAGTACCGACTGCCAGGGACCTACTCAATACGGACATTAGTACGATGTCAGATCTAGAGTTCAGAATCATCACTTTAAAGATACTAGCTGGGCTTGAAAAAAATATGGAAGTTATTAGAGAAACCCTTTCTGGAGAAGTAAAAGAACTAAAATCCAACCAAGTAGAAATCAAAAAGGCTATTAATGAGGTGCAATAAAAAATGGGGGCGCTAACTGCTAGAATAAATGAGGCAGAAGAGAGAATCAGTAATATAGAAGATGAAATGATGGAAAATAAAGAAGCTGAGAAAAAGAGAGATAAACAACTACTGGATCACGAGGGCAGAATTCGAGAGATAAGCGATACCATAAGACGAAACAACATTAGAATAATTGGGATCCCAGAAGAAGAAGAAAGAGAGAGAGGGGGAGAAGGTATAATGGAGCAAATTATAGCAGAGAACTTCCCTAATTTGGGAAAGGAAACAGGCATGAAAATCCAGGAAGCACAGAGAACCCCTCTCAAAATCAATAAAAATAGGTCAACACCCCGACATCTAATAGTAAAACTTACGAGTCTCATAGACAAAGAGAAAATCCTCAAAGCAGCTCAGGAGAAGAGATATGTAACCTACAAGGGTAGAAACATTAGATTGGCAACAGACCTATCCACAGAGACCTGGCAGGCCAGAAAGGACTGGTAGGATATATTCAGAGCACTAAATGAGAAAAATATGCAGCCAAGAATACTATATCCAGCTAGGCTGTCATTGAAAATTGAAGGAGAGATAAAAAGCTTCCAGGACAAACAAAAACTAAAGGAATTTGCAAACACAAAACCAGCCCTACAGGAAATCTTGAAAGGGGTCCTCTAAGCAAAGAGAGAGCCTAAAAGCAACATAGACCAGAAAGGAACACAGACAATATACGGTAACAGTCACCTTACAGGCAATACAATGGCACTAAATTCCTATCTTTCAATAGTTACCCTGAATGTAAATGGGCTCAATGCCCCAATCAAAAGACACAGGCTATCAGACTGGATTAAAAAACAAGACCCATCGATATGCTGTCTGCAAGAGACTCATTTTTGACCCAAAGACAGCCCCAGATTGAAAGTGAGGGGGTGGAAAACCATTTACCATGCTAATGGACACCAAAAGAAAGCTGGGGTGGCAATCCTTATATCAGACAAATTAGATTTTAAACCAAAGACTGTAATAAGAGATGAGGAAGGACACTATATCCTACTTAAAGGATCTATCCAACAAGAAGATCTAACAATTGTAAATATCTATGCCCCTAACATGGGAGCAGCCAATTATATAAGCCAATTAATAACAAAAGCAAAGAAACACATCGACAACAATACAATAATAGAGGGGGACTTTAACACCCCCCTCACTGAAATGGACAGATCATGTAAGCAAAAGATCAACAAGGAAATAAAGACTTTAAATGACACACTGGACCAAATGGACTTTACAGACCTATTCAGAACATTCCACCCCAAAGCAACGGAATACACATTCTTCTCTAGTGGCCATGGAACATTCTCCAGAATAGGTCACATCCTAGGTCATAAATCAGGTCTCAACCGGTACCAAAAGATTGGAATCATTCCCTGCCTATTTTTGGACCACAATGCTTTGAAACTAGAGCTCAATCACAAGACAAAAGTCAGAAAGAACTCAAATACATGGAGGCTAAAGAGCATCCTACTGAAGAACGAATGGGTCAACCAGGAAATTAAAGAAGAATTAAAAAAATACATGGAAACCAATGAAAATGAAAACACAACTATTCAAAATCTTTGGGATGCAGCAAAGGCAGTCCTAAGAGGAAAGTATATAGCAATACAAGCCTTTCTCAAGAAGCAAGAAAGGTCTCAAGTACACAACCCTACACCTAAAGGAGCTGGAGAAAGAACAGCAAATAAAGCCTAAACCCAGCAGGAGAAGAGAAATAATAAAGATCAGAGCAGAAATCAATGAAATAGAAACTAAAAGAACAGTAGAACAGAACAACGAAACTGGGAGCTGGTTCTTTGAAAGAATTAACAAGATTGATAAACCCCTGGCCAGACTTATCAAAAAGAGAAGAGAAATGACCCAAATCAACAAAATCATGAATGAAAGAGGAGAGATCACAACCAACACCAAAGAAATACAAACAATTATAAGAACATATTATGAGCAACTCTATGCCAGCAAATTAAATAACGTGGAAGAAATGGATGCATTCCTAGAGATGTATCAATGACCAAAACTGAACCAGGATGAAATAGAAAACCTGAACAGACCTATAACCACTAAGGAAATTGAAGCAGTCATCAAAAATCTCCCAAAAAACAAAAGCCCAGGGCCAGATGGCTTCCCAGGGGAATTCTACCAAACATTTCAAGAAGAATTAATACCTATTCTTCTGAAACTGTTCCAAAAAATAGAAAAGGAAGGAAAACTTCCAAACTCATTTTATGAGGCCAGCATTACCTTGATCCCCAAACCAGACAAAGACCCCATCAAAAAGGAGAATTACAGACCAATATCCCTGATGAACATGGATGCAAAAATTCTCACCAAAGTACTAGCCAATAGGATCCAACAGTACATTAAAAGGATTATTCACCATGACCAAGTGGGATTTATCCCTGGGCTGCAAGGTTGGTTCAACATCCGCAAATCAATCAATGTGATACAATACATTAACAAAAGAAAGAACAAGAATCATATGATCCTCTCAATAGATGCAGAAAAAGCTTTTGACAAAGTACAGCCTCCTTTCTTGATCAAAACTCTTCAGAGTATAGGGATAGAGGGTACATACCTCAATATCATAAAAGCCATCTATGAAAAACCTACAGCGAATATCATTCTCAATGGGGAAAAACTGAGAGCTTTCCCCCTAAGGTCAGGAACGCGGCAGGGATGTCCACTATCACCACTGCTATTCAACATAGTATTGGAAGTCCTAGCCACAGCAATCAGACAACAAAAAGAAATCAAAGGCATCCAAATTGGCAAGGAAGAAGTCAAACTCTCACTCTTTGCAGATGATATGATACTTTATGTGGAAAACCCAAAAGACTCCACCCCAAAACTGCTAGAACTCATACAGGAATTCAGTAAAGTGGCAGGATATAAAATCAATGCACAGAAGTCAGTGGCATTCCTATACACCAACAACAAGACAGAAGAAAGAGAAATTAAGGAGTCGATCCCATTTACAATTGCACCCAAAACCATAAGATACCTAGGAATAAATCTAACCAAAGAGACAAAGGATCTGTACTCAGAAAACTATAAAATATTCATGAAAGAAATTGAGGAAGACACAAAGAAATGGAAAAACATTCCATGCTCATGGATTGGAAGAACAAATATTGTGAAGATATCAATGCTACCTAGAGCAATCTACACATTCAATGCAATCCCCATCAAAATACCATCCGCTTTTTTCAAAGAAATGGAACAAATAATCCTAAAATTTGTATGGAACCAGAAAAGACCCCGCATAGCCAGAGGAATGTTGAAAAAGAAAAGCAAAGCCGGCGGCATCACAATTCCGG